>NC_056746.1:2009964-2085192 GCF_019279795.1 Protopterus annectens
CAGTTGGATCCATGTCAGATCCACGAAAATGCACATAACTGATGACCGGATCACCAAGATGAGATCGCCGACACAACATATCCCTGACAATGGTAAGTATATTTATTTCCATGTCCGCAATACAGTTAAAAAACAAAAATAAACATGTGTATAGCAGAGGGGGCAAGCCCCCCTGCACCCCCACACACTCCCTACATAAATATACCAACTCCGAGATCACACCACATGTACATCCAATTTCCCACTACTCACCATTGTCGGGGATGTCTTCTGTCAGCAATCTCGTCGCAGTGATTTGATCATCAGTTAAGTGTGTTGTTGTGGAACTGATAGGTTCCCATCCAGTTATGTCCATGTTGCTGTGTATTTCACACTGGGCCTGGAAATTCGACCATATCATGTGACATAAAACTGGAATTAAGTTTAGCAACTGTAGCTGTCTCTACAGAATGTTCAACCTTGGGAGTATTTGGAACATTCTCAGGAATTGAAGTAGAGGTTTAAACACACTCTGGGATGGGAGCAATGTTTGGTTCGCTCTGACATCTAGAGTATGTATATCACAGGAACAATGCTACGATGATGATTCTGGAACAGGAAGAAGATGTCTGTGATTTCTCCTGTATGCTATACCCTCAGATTCTACAAGGTAGGATCTCAGATCAGTACATATACCTGTAACTTGACCAATCTGGGCTAAACCTTTCTCCGTTTGTAGCCTCACTCTCTCTCCTTTCCTTAACAGATGAAGAAATCTGTTCAGTTTATCATAACTGGACAGAATGGATAGAATTCTGGATAGAAAGCATCTTGAATAACTGAGCCTTGATGGTTCTGCTGTTCTTAGCTTTAGGCCTCAATAAACTGGAACTAATAGGTATATTCATTCTGGTTTGCCTGGATGGAAGTCTTTGAGCAGGTGAGTCAAGTATATTGTCACTGGGTATGTTTCTGAGAATAGGTCAGTTCAAAAAGACATCGGTATTATCATGCTTTGACCTTTTCTAGTAACTGCTTTGCACTCTGCACTGCACGTTCAGCTAGTCCATTTGACTGTGGGTATTCAGGACTGCTAGTAACACGTACAAAGTCCCATTGTCTTCCAAATTTCTGAAATAACCGATTAGTAAATTGAGTACTATCGTCAGCAATAACTTTGTGTGGACTACCATGGACTGAGAAATGACATTTCAGCTTAGTAAAACTGTAGTGGATGTTAGGTTAGGTAGTAGGTAAATCTCAAACCAATTCAAATAAGAATCTACCAATACTAAGTAGTGTTGATTGTCCCACTCGAAGATAAAAGTGGCTACTGTTGACCAAGGTAGTTCAGGAACTTGATTTAGCTGAAGTGGCTCTCTTTGCAAATGTGATCTAGTAATACTGCATACTGAACAAGAAGAAAGTACTTTATCAATGTCTTTCAGTAATGAAGGCCAAAATGCTAATTCTCTTGCTCTTCTCTTAGTGGATGCAGAACCTGGGTGACTATGATGCAAAATCTGGATATATTCTTGTTGTAAGGAAGCAGGAACAACAATTTTAGGACCTTTGAAAATAACTCCATCTTCTATCAACATTTCATCTCTGTAAGAAAAATATGTTTGCACTTCAGGTGGTACACTAGACTGCTTTGACGGACATCCAACATTAATATAGTGATTGAGCTTTTGCAAAATTGGATACATCTTTGTATGATCTCTCAGCACATCAAGTCTAGTGGTAGATAAATTACACACTTCCATGACATCAAAATCAAAGTTCTCTGCATCAAGCTGTTCCATTGTATCGCTGGGTGATCTGGATAAGGTATCAGCCAGATAAAGTAGTTTGCTTTCAATATAGACCATTTGAAGTTGTACTTTTGCAATTTGGGAATCATTCCTTGTAATCTCACTGGAGCTGAATGCATAGGTTTCTTTAGAATAGTAACTAGAGGTTGGTGGTCAGTTTCAATCTGAATAACATGGGCATAGATATAATCATGAAACTTTGAACATGCAAATACTATTGAGAAAAGTTCTCTCAATTTGAGCATACTGTACATAAGTTTGGGTAAGTGCACTAGATGCATAGGCTACTGGTCTTCCCTCTTGAAGAATAAATGTGCCAAGACCAAATTTTGAAGCATCACAGGAAAGACTGACTGGCTTATTTATATCATAGTATTTTAATGTAGGTGGGGTGGCAATTTTCTGCTTAAGGTCTTTAAATGCCTTCTGGTGCTGTTCTAACCATGACCATGTAACATTTTTGCATGTCAGTTCTCTTAAATGTGCTGTCAAGTCATAGATGTCTGGTATAAACTTACCTAAGTAGTTAACCATGCCTAAAATATGCTGTAAAGCTTGAATATTATCTGGTGCTGACATCTCAAGAATAGCTGCTTGCTTGGTTGGGTCTGCTCTCAAGCCAGAACTGGTAAATAAATGACCTACATACGTAACTTCTAAAGTCTGAATTTGCACTTCAGAAGGTTGAGCTTTAAGTTTACTTCACATGCTCTGTCTAGAACTCTTTTTTAGGTTTCTGTCATGTTCTGCTTCATTATTGCCTCTAACCAATAAATCATCTACTATTATGACACAAGGATAATACACAATAAATTTGCTCCACTGCACACTGGAAGACTTCACTGGCAGAATTTATTCCAAATGGCATCCTTAGGAATCTGTATCTGCCAAACAGGGTACCAAAACTGGCTAGTAATGAGGATTTGTGATCAAGCATCACTTGCCAAAATGAACTTTTTGCATGCAAGAAGAAAAAACAGTGGCATTCAGTATTAGCGCTGCGACCTCTTTGACTGTATGCATTGGATGATGTGGTCCCTTAAATGCTTTGTTCAGAACTCTTGGGTTAATACATATTTTGATTTCATGTGCAACTTTTTGTGAGCTGCTACTATAGATGACAGCCATTCAGTTGGTTCTGTAACTGGACAAATTGCACCTTGCTGTACCATTTTATCCAGCTGAGCCTTGACTTTATCCTACATAGCTATCAGAACTCTTCTTGGTGGTCTGACTACTGGAGTGACCTCTGGGTCTGACTTCATAGAATACATAACTGGAAGTTTGTCCAACTTGCCATCGAAAACATCAGCATAATCTACGAAAATGGCATCAGAAAAATTGGAACTAGGATATGTGCTTATATGATGAACTTATTTGGTGCTCAAACTGTCTTTGAGACCCAGGAATGATTGTACTGGTCTTCGGACTATATAGAATAACAAGCTGTAACAGCTCTTAGACAAATAACATGAAAGCATCACTGAGCCTTTGGTTTGAATTTCATCACCTCCATAAGCAATATGTTTTGCATTACTAGCCACATTGAGTTGTTCATTAGTTCTCACCTTAGTAAATGTGTCTGCTGATATAACATTACACTTTGAACCAGTGTCTACTTTAAGCTCTGTGGATTTACCATTGCTCTGGACTGTACAAAACACTTTGCTCTTTGCAATAAATCCACTGCATCAACTCTTTCAACAATCACTGAAACACCATATACATAAAAAGTGGACTGCTGCAACTTTACTTGATCAATTTGCTTGCTTGTGTGACCCTTCTTTACAACTGTGTGGGGTTTGCTTGATTTGCAATACATTTGAAAATGGCTCCATTTTTTACACTTATGACATTGCTGACCCAATGCTAAGCATTTCTCTCTTTTAGACTCATGATTGGCACCACAGTTGTGATGGTTAACAATAAATCTGGACTTGAGTTTTGCTAATTCATGTTTGTGCTGCACTGTGCATGCTCCTTTAACTGAACTGGTCTTAGAACCTGCTGGAATACTATGTGGTTTTCCTAGTGAACCAGCAGAGGTTGTGGTTGGCATGTGTTTAGGCCTACTTTTGTTTGCCATGTGTTGCATGCTATGTACATTTATTCTGGAGCCTACTGAAGCCATACTCTTGTCACTTGCAAGCTTACTTGTGTGTTTTTCTGTAACTTCATGGATTTAACAAATCTCATTGGCTTTACTCAACGTTAAATCACTGTCACAAAGCAAAATCTTTCTCACAGCAGCACTATTAATACCACGCATGAGCCTGTCTTTTATTAACTGATCTTTTAAGTCACCAAACTGACACATTTTTGCTTTGTTTCTCACATCAGTTATATAAGTTGCAAACGTCTCCCCTGGTTTCTGATCTCTTGTGTAAAACAAATGCCCCTGTAATGCAATATTTGTCTGGGGGTTACACATTTCTCTGAATTTGCACTTCAAACACTTGGGGTCTTCCCTTGATTCAGCCTGTACAACAATATGATGATTTTCACCTTCTCACTCATATACTTCTGGTGCATACACAAATGAATGCTCTCTTTCAATGGCCTCTGACCCAGCTAGGTTTAGCAAAATTAATGCTCTGGTGTATGCATCTTTTTCTGAATAAGCTGCTTGTATACAATATTGCACTCTCTCAAATATTCTCCAGTTCTCTGCAATATTCTGATCAAATACAAGTGACAAGGGCTTTCAAAATCCATCATATTAACACATACCAGTGAAGGGCTTTGTAAATATGCACGAACACATGCACATACACATATGCCAGAAATTTATGCCAGTGTTTGTAACTATGCCTAATAGCACAACAAGTCTCTGTAAAACTGAATCTTGCAAAATAAGCCTCTCAGGTACTGCAATACTCATGAAATTACTGTACTGCAAGAAGTCACCTCTTATCAGTTTAAGAAACTTTCAAATAACTGCACAATGCAAATGAACTGGGCAAGAAAAGCTCATAGTCAGTAAATTTTGAAGTAATTGAACTTTGCAAATAAACAGTACATAGCACAATGAAATCTCCCCAAAATGGTGGTACCTTGCTAAGCATTTCTTTACAGTGCAAGAAAAACTCTGTAATGACAGCACTTTGCAAATAGACACACTCAGCACAAGAAACTTTTCAAAATGGCTATACTTTGACTGTACTTCACAAAATAGTTGCACTTTGCACACAAATAAACTTTTCAGAATACATGCACAGTAATAACCACACACTATAAGCACTTTTACACACTTTAAGATACTTCAAATAACTCTAGTTAAGCCATTGATACAATATGAGGTCATAGTTATGCCAAAACACAGCACTTTGCCAAAAAACATGCAGTTGCCTTGCTTTGTTTACCCTTAATGTGCCTTTTTGCCCTTATTATATTTGTTCTGCTCGTTTAATCTCTTTTCATGCCCGTTGTACTTTTCTTGTGCACGTTTTACTCTAAACGTGCCCATTTTGTTTCAAATACACCCATTTTGCTTTAAACATACTCATTTTACTTTAAATATGCTCGCTTTGCTTTGCTGATAATCATTTCATCAAATATTTTAATTGTAAATATTTTAATTAATAAACCTTTTGCGCCTCCTGCTTGTTTAATAGTGCAGTTTGTGCCCCTGTAATGCTCAGCTTTATTTTTTTATAAAATAAGCAGTTTGTACAAATTCTCATTACCTTTGATGCGTTTTTTACCATTTTTCATGCTCGTTTCTCTTAGTTTACCTTCACTGTCATGTCTGCACCTCATGGCTCCAAATATCATTCTCTGGAATCCCGGTTCTGACACCATGTCGCTCTCCTACTTTGGACACAATAGAAGAGTCTTCTTGGGTTTTGTTGGAGCAGCTTTATTATATATACAACCACATCACAATAGAAGTTTACTGACTTTAACTCGAGTAACTTCTATAGGAATTAACTACTGCAATCATACATGCTCACTCTCTTGTTGCACTCTCAAAATGGCACTGGGAATAGCACATGCCCGGTATTTATATGTGCACATTCAGTCCCTGATATGCTTGTTAAAGATACAGCACATACATTCTGATCTATAAAACTTATAACTACAAAACTCCAATAACATCAGTGTATGTTAACTAAACAAATTATGTACAATACTATGCAGTTCATCAAAGGTACATGAATCTTTTCAGTAATCTATTTATTTATAACCACTCCGATACTAATAAAGCAGTTTAGTGTTGTTAAGACAACACCCACCCTTTCCAATGAACTCAGTCAGCCAAATTAAGGAGCCATTAAGTAACTAGCATTCTCCCTACCCCATTGCTCACGTTTGTCTTTGCAATATTCCTGGTTTTCCTTCTTTCATGTCCCAGGTATATCCATATTAGTCCGCTTAGCTGACCCCATCTTTTTATCCCTTGCTACTTTTGCCAATGTCAAAGACGCAGACAAAGTCATCTCCTTGGGCCTATCTTCCCTCTTTCTCATCTTCTGAGTGCATTCTCCCTGTATGACAGGTTATGCTTTGTGGCTTATCATGTACCCACAGAAGATTTTCTCTGACACTATGACTGCACCATTTCCCACTCCATTTCCTACTCAAACCATCTTCCCTCCTCTGTTGTCTTCCCTAATTCTTCCAGTTGCATTTTGACATTTTCAGAAAAAGATAAGACTTCTTTAAAATCCCACAGAATAACTTACTTTTTCTCCCTCTCTATTACCAAGGACATTTGCTACAAATATTTCAAACTTACAGAAACTAAAGCACTGCTGGGGATTACCTGCTGGATGAGTAAAGTAAACTCTTCATTTTTTGTCTGTGATACAGCTGCTTTCTGTTTTACCTCCATTTTGTTTTCTGTTTTAAGAAAGCTGCTTGGCCTGGTGTTTTTGTTTTATGTGGGAGATAGATACTTAAATTATACACAATTGCACTTTATAAGCACTTACATGAGTGCATGGATCATGCTATTCCAAACAGAACCAAGACGCTATCCTCCAAAAAAAGGAAGCCAATCTGGTGGTCCCCTGCTATAAAAAAACTGTACAACAGAAGGAAGAAACTCTTGCAAAAGAGAGTAAAATCCCATGAGTGGAGGAGCTCCCTGGTCAGCCTCAGTAAGAAGCTGCAATCCCTGATAAAATCCTCCAAAGCTAGTTATGAAAACAAAATTGCCACTGATTCTAAAGACAACCACAAATCATTCTATAGCTATGTCAATAATCTCAATGGCAACACTCAGATGTGCTCTGAGTTACAGCACAATGGCACTAAATATACAGACCCAACTGATATTGCCAACATCCTGGCAGATAGGTTCAGTGCTAACTTTACCCCCTCTCACCCCCTAAAGAGCCCATCTCTAAACCGGAAGAATGCAAAGTTCCTGTAATCATGGCTGCACAGGTAAAAACCACACTCTCCAAAGCCAAGAACACAGCATCCATGAGACCAGACATCTCAGGCTGCATTCTACATGAATTATAGAATGAACTGGCACCCCACCTAAGTACCATGTTCAATCATAGCCTCACCTCAGGCTTTGTGCTTGCTGAATGGTGCATAGCAATGGCTATCCCACTCCACAAGGGGGGGCGCCACCATGGACCCAGGGAACTACCGCCCCATTAGCCTGACGAGCCTGGTCTGCAAGGCCATGGAATGTATCATCATGGAACTTATAAACAAAGACATTGCTAATCTCCAAACTCTGGATCCTACCCAATTCAGGTTTGTAAAAGGCAGATCATGTCTCCTAAACCTGATAGACTTCTTTGAAGCAGTCACCAAAGCCATATACAAGGTTAAGGTGGTTCACACAGCCTATCTAGATCTTGCCAAGGCTTTCGACACCATCCCCCACTCTGGAATTATAGATAAACTCACTAAACTAGGTATAAATCCCTATGTCACAAGATGGGTTGCCAACTGGCTCACTGACAGAACCCACACTGTGAAAGTAGCATACTCCAAATCCGACTTCAGACCAGTGACAAGTGGAGTATCACAGGGTTCAGTCCTGGGTCCTCTCCTGTTTGGTATCTACTTCTCTGAAGTACAGGATAACACAGAAGGTCTTTGGTTAATGAAGTTTGCAGATGACTGCAAACTAGGAGCCATAACTGAAACTCCTAACGATGTGGACATCCTACAAAAGGGCCTCACTGAGACAGATGCCTGGTGTCAAAGCCATGGCCTCAAGCTCAGTGCCAAAATGTGCATTGTCATCCCCTTTGGTAAAAACTCTGTACCCATGAACTACAACATAGGCAGTAGTATACTTAACACCGAAAGTGTGATAAGAGACCTTGGGACACAGGTGGACAGTAATCTCTCCTTTGATAATCACATTGCCACAGTAGTCAGGAAATCCTTCTATGTGGCACACTTCATCACAAAAGGTTTCTTATCCAGAAAAAAAGAGGTCATTGTTCCCCTCTACTCATCACTCATTAGACCCATTATAGAGTACAACGCCCCTTTTGGTATGTACCTCACAAGACATCTACAACAACTGGAAAGGCCGCGGAAATATATCACAAAGAGGATTACCGGCCTCAAACAGATGCCCTACGCAGACCGTCTCAAAAAACTCCAGCTTTACTCTGTCGCATATCGCCTACTCAGAGGTGATATCTGCCTAACATACAAAGCTATGTGAAACTCAAAGCTGTTGAACATGCTGCACTTAAAGAAATCCCAATCCCTCAGTGCTACACGCTCTAGGGACCTAAACCTTGTCACGACAATAAACAGAACATGCTGGAGGGATAGATTCCTGTCCCAGAGACTTCCCATACTCTGGAATAAACTACCTGTCTATATCAAACAAAGCTCCTCATTAGCACTCTTCAAGAAAAATCTTGATGATTTGATGGGAAATAGGAAATTCACCCGAGGGATCACCTCTGTGGCTCTGCTCGACAGTGGCACAGGAAAATAATTTTCTTGGTTGGAAAAAGCCAGGGTACCTTTTTGGCTGGGCTTGTATAGGCCCCAGGGATGATAGTCTAGTACCTACCTATGAACCTATGAACCTATATATAGGCTGCATATTTCACACATTTTTTCTATGGTTAATTGTCTCTTGAGTGGCCCTTTTTCTTTTGTTGAAAAAGATTTCAAGCTTGCAGAAACTAAAGCACTGTTGGGGATTCCCTGATTGTGTTTCACATCCACTCTACCCTTTGTTGATCTGCTTTTCAAACTTGGTGATTTTAAGCTGCCCATGTCACACTGTACGAAATTCCTTGAGAGGCTGGTCTTGGAAGTACTTCACCCCAAGATCAGGTCAGAACTGGACCTCTTCAATTCACATACTGGGAAAAGATAGAGGTTGAAGATGCCATTATCCACCTTATGCATAGAGCATACAGTCACCTGGACAACCAGGAGGATCCCTCAGAATCATGTTCTTTGACTTCTCAAGTGCCTTTAACACCTTTCATATAAGGCTGGGGAGTAAGCTGTCAGCGATTAATGTGGATGCCCCCTTAGTTTCATGGATCCTGGATTATTTATTTTATTTACTTATTTATTCATTTATTTGACATTTGTTGACTGGGTTAGTCCAAATGAGCTGAAGCCCTTTTTCAGTGGAGGCCCTGGGACAAAAACTCCACAGTTACAAAAATCAAGTAAAAAATAAGTGTAAAACAAAAATCAAGTATAAAAACAAACATTGATACATCAAAATTAAAAGAATTAACAAAAATATGCAGTACATGATTAAACAACCCCAGAAAGTATATATATTTTTACATCAATGAAAACAAGCTGTACAATCATTGCAGAGAACTGGTCTTGAGTTGCATTAGTAAGATGAGCTGAACAGCAAATAGAGAGATAACATATTAATTGTAGGAAAGTGAACAGAAGGGAGATAGAGAATTTTGCAAGAAAGAACTGAGGTGATCCTTCAAGGTAGGTAGTTATAGTGGCAGATCCATGTCCTGTTTAGATAGTTTTTAATAGCAGCTTTGAATGTAAGTGGGTGATTGATATTTCTAATATCTAAAGGAAGTTTATTTCAGGACTGGGCTGGGGAGTAGCTGCACAGGATTTGCCCTATTTTTGTTTTAGGCATGTAGACTTGAAGAAGGTTTTGCTCAGAGCTTTTTAGGGACCTAGGAGGGGGAGTAGACAGAGGCAACTGAGACAATATTGGTACAGAAGGAGGGCACATACAAAATAGAATGAATCATTTGAAGATGAGAGAGCAGCAGATGATGAGAAAATTCTCACCAACTTAACCTTTTAAGAGAAAGGCATTGGTGCGAGCGTTAAGAACTGTTTGCTGCAAATCTTGCAACTTTATTGTAAGTGGATTCACGTTTTTTAGGAGAGTGGTTTGAAGGTTAGTAAGGGTTTGTGAGCCATAGAATAGCATGTGGAGGAGGTAGGTATGGGAAAGGGAGATTTTAGCTTTATTCGATAAAAATGTTTTGTTACTGTAAAGGAGTCCAAGTTTTTGGTGGGTTTTCTTAATGTTGTTGAGAATGTGCGGATATTATTTGAGGTAGTCATCAATGTTGACATCTAGTTTTGTATGCAATTCAACAGAGGTAGGGGTGTTATTGAAGGATGACATAGAAAAGGAGGATTTAAGAGGATTCATTGAACTGGGAATGAAAAGCAGGAGTTTGGTCTTTTTTTGGATTTAGAATTAACTTGTTCTTACTAATCCAATTTTCGATGGATAAGAAGCATTTCTGTGTCATTGTGTTTAGGTCAGAGAGGGAGTCTGCTATGAAGATATCTGTGGAGTCATTTGCATATTGCACCAGTGATGACTGTGGACATGAAGTATACAGTAAATTGGTAAAGATGTTAAACAGTAATGGGCCAAGGATTGACCTTTGAGGTACACCCATCTTGACGGCAGAGCATGGTAAGTTGCAGAGAGCCATTTAACAGATTGAAGTTGGTCATTAAGGTAACTAGAAAACCAGGAGATAGTGGAAGAGGAGATGTTTAGTTCTAAGGGTTTGTGCAGAAGGAGGGAGTGGGAGACAGTGGCAAATGCCTTTGAGAGCTCATGAAATAGGCATGAAACCAGTTTATTATGGTCTCTGGCTTGGGATATGGTGCTTATGAAGGAAATGAGGGCTGTGGCAGTGCTATGTTTCTCTTATAAGAGGAGGTGAAGCATTTGTTTGTGTATGCATTTCTCAAGAATCTTAGAGAGGGGAATAGAATTGCAATAGGCCTGAAGTTTTCTAGTTTTGAGGAGTTACCTCCCTTGTGGATTAGGAAGGTATAGAAATGTTTCCAGATAGTAGGTAGTTTAGATTCAGTAATAGGCTGCTTAATGAGACTGGAGATGGGAAGGCAAGAGAGTTAGCAGCTTTTTGACCAATAGTCCCACATATCTGCAACTGCAGGGCTGTGTGTCTGACACAGTGCTATGTAGCACTGGAGCACCACAGGGGACAGTTTTATCACTTTTACTTTTCACCCTGTATACCTCAGACTTCAGCTATAACACTGAGTGCTGTCACCTGCAAAAATTCTTGGATGACTTGGTCATAGAAGGAGGTATCAGGCATGGAGACAAGGAGGAATACAGGAGGGTGGTGGACAGTTCTGTGATATGAGCTGGTATGAGATTAATCAGTTGCAGATGAACATCAGTAAAATGAAGGAGCTAGTAGTAGACACAGGGAGATCACAATCTCGTCCACCAATGACCCCTCTGTCAATTAGGGAAACTGAAGTGGAGATTGTTCAGGACTACAAGTATTTGGGAGTGCACCTGCACAATAAACTGCACTGGTCTAAAAACTCTCAGGTGGCATATAAAAAGGGTCAGAGTAGGCTGCACTTACTACGAAGACTCAGATCCTTTGGAGTCAGCAACACTGTGCTGTGGTTGTTCTATGAGACTGTAGTGGCCAGAGCTGTCTTCTTCACAGTGACATGCTCGGGTAGTAGCACAACACTATGCTGTGGTTGTTCTATGAGACTGTAGTGGCCAGTGCTATCTTCTTTGCAGTGACATGCTGGGGTAGTAACACAACACTGTGCTGCGGTTGTTCTATGAGACTGTAGCAGCCATCACTGACTTCTTCACAGTGACATGCTGGGGTAGTAGCACAACAATATGCTGCAGTTTTCCTATGAGACTGTAGTGGACTGCACTGTCTTCTTCACAGTGACATGCTGGGGTAGTAGCACAACACTATGCTGTGGTTGTTCTATGAGACTGTAGTGGCCAGCACTATCTTCTTTGCAGTGACATGCTGAGGTAGTAGCACAATACTGTGCTGCAGTTGTTCTATGAGACTGCAGTGGCTAGAGCTGTCTTCTTCATAGTGGCATGCCAGGGTAGTAGCACAACACTGTGCTGCAGTTGTTTTATGAGACTGTAGTGACTAGCACTATCTTCTTCACAATGATATGCTGGGGTAGTAGCACAGCACTGTGCTGTGGTTGTTCTATGAGACTGTAGTGGCCAGAGCTGTCTTTTCACAGTGACATGCCAGGGTAGTAGCACAACACTGTGCTGCGGTTGTTCTATGAGACTGTAGTGGCCAGTACTGTCTTCCTCAGTGACATGCTGGGGTAGTAGCAAAACACTATGCTGCAGTTGTTCTATGAGACTGAAGTGGCCAGAGCTGTCTTCTTCACAGTGATATGCTGCGGTAGTAACACAACACTGTGCTGCGGTTGTACTATGAGACTGTAGTGGCCAGCACTATCTTCTTCACTGTGACCTGATGGGCTAGTAGCACAACATTGTGCTGCAGTTGTCCTATGAGACTGTAGTTGGCCAGCACTGTCTTCTTCGCAGTGACATGCTGGGGTAGTAGCATAACACTGTGCTGCAATTGTTCTATGAGACTGTAGTGGCCAGAGCTGTCTTCTTCACAGTGACGTGCTGGTTTAGTAGCACAACACTGTGCTGCAGTATTTTTATGAGGCTATAGTGGCCAGAGCTGTCTTCTTCACAGTGATATGATGTGGTAGTAACACAACACTGTGCTGCAGTTGTACTATGAGACTGTAGTGGCCAGTGCTGTCTTTTTCACAATGACATGTTGGGGTAGTAGCACAACACTGTGCTGCAATTGTTCTATGAGACTGTAGTGGCCAGATCTGTCTTCTTCACAGTGACATACCGGGGTAGGAGCACAACACTGTGCTGCAGTTGTTTTATGAGACTGTAGTTGGTCAGTGCTATCTTCTTCACAGTGACATGCCTAGGTAGTAGCACAACACTGTACTATGGTTGTTCTATGAGACTGCAGTTGGCCAGTGCTATCTTCATCACAGTGACATGCTGGGCTAGTAGCACAACACTGTGCTGCAGTTGTTATATGAGGCTGTAGTGGCCAGTCCAGTCTTCTTCACAGTGACATGCTGGGGTAGTAGCACAACACTGTGCTGTCATTGTTCTATGAAACTGTAGTGGCCAGAGGTGTCTTCTTCACTGTGATGTGCTGAGGTAGTAGCACAACACTGTGCTGTGGTTGTTCTATGAGACTGTAGTTGGCCAGCACTGTCTTCTATGCAGTGACATGCTGGGGTAGTAGCATAACACTGTGCTGCAGTTGTTCTATGAGACTGTAGTGGCCATTGCTGTCTTCTTCACTGTGACATGCTGGGGTAGTAGCATAACACTGTGCTGCGGTTGTTCTATGAGACTGTAGTGGCCAGAGCTGTCTTCTTCACAGTGACATGCTGGGGTAGTACCTCAACACTATGCTGTGGTTGTTCTATGAGACTGTAGTGGCCAGAGCTGTCTTCTTTGCAGTGACATGTTGGGGTGGTAGCACAACACTGTGCTGCAGTTGTTCTATGAGACTGTAGTGGCCAGCGCTATCTTTTTCACAATGACATGCTGGGGTAGTAGCACAACACTGTGCTGCAGTTGTTCCATGAGACCGTAGTTGGCCAGCGCTATCTTCTTCACTGTGACATGCCGGGGTAGTAGCACAACACTGTGCTGCAGTTGTTCTATGAGACTCTAGTGGCCAGCGCTATCTTCTTCACAGTGACATACCGGTATAGTAGCATAACACTGTGCTGTGGTTTTTGTGTGAGACTGTAGTTGGCCAGCACTGTCTTCTTCACAGTGACATGCTGAGGTAGTAGCACAACACTGTGCTGCAATTGTTCTGTGAGACTGTAGTGACCAGTGCTGTCTTCTTCACAGTGGCATGCTGGGGTAGTAGCATAAAGAAGACTGAGGCAAACAGACTCAATAAATTGGTATGGAAGACTGGCTCAGTAGTTGGAGAAGAACTGGACACCCTTGAAACTGTGGCTGAGAGAAGAATGTTAGACTGACTAAAGTCCATCATGGAAAATATTGACCACCCACTCAACAGAGTGGTGGCTGGAAGAGAAGTTCCTTTAGCAGGAGACTGATGAGCATAAAGTGCTTCACTGAAGGTTGCAAGAAATTTTTCACGCCCACAGCCATCAGTCTTTACAACTCCTACCATCTTAGCACCACCACCACCCCCACTACTGAAGAACACCACATAGTGCAATGTTAAACCTTACCCATGTTTCTTTTTCCCCCCATACTTTTTATCTCTCTTTTATCTCTCTTTTTTCAGTGCAATCTTAATTATCAATGCAATTAGCCTTTATGCAATATGCTATACCTTAGTTAAAGTATCCTAATGTGCAATACCCCATATCCTAGTGTGAATGGAAATTAACATGAAAGGCTCCCTTTCATGTCACTACTATCCGTGGTATCAGACTCATCGGATACTTTGGCTATGGTCAACAGTGCACCCATGTCAGGCGTTACTGTTATACATGTCGGTAACATAAGTGAGTATAGTACCTCTCATATCTAATTATGTAACATATGGGCTTGGTCTACATTGTGTTTATGTTTATCTGTGCATTTGAAGCATAAGCAATTTCCTGCGGGATCAATAAAGTATTTCTGATTCTGATTCTGATATTGTAAATTGAGCTTAATAAGCTCCTCCCTTTCTACACTGCTATTGATGTATTGAATTATTTATTTGCAAAACAGTGTAAGAAACTTCTCTGTGTGGAAGATTTTCAGTCCCTATATCTCTAGTTAATCACTGTATATTAATCAGATCAGACAAAAGTAGTAGAAGTAGCGAACTTAAACTAGTCTTAAGTAAAAAAAAAATAATAAAAAATATTTAATTGTACAGAATTGCTAAGTATTTGAAAGTAATCCAGTCTATTTCCAGTCAAAAATCCTTTATTAAGTACACAGACAAGAGATCCAAGTAAAACAAAAATAGAGTAATAATTTCCTCACAAGCTTTCTAAATATATATATACTTTTTATCAGCCAAGGGAGTGGTTTATTGTGCTGTAAAACAAAGTGCTATTGGTACACATGTTAAATTCACATCCCTTCCCCCATCAGTGTGACATTCAAGCTGGTCCTGCCCTGCTTAGTAGCTGTCATAATAATATAACCCTTATTTCCTTTAAATAAAATTTATAATGATGTAGTACCTCTTATTTAACCCAATTATTAAGTAGATTATTAAGTCTGTGATTTTATCCAAGACAATATACTACATGGCTGGAAATATATCAGCTTTCACAGACTGCCTGCCTTGCTTGGATTACTTTTGAATACTTAGTAATTCTGTGCAATTATATCTTTTTTATTTATTTATTTTTTTTTACTTAAGACGAGTTTAAGTTCGCTACTTCTACTACTATTGTCTGATCTGATTAATATACAGTAATTAACTAGAGATATATGGACTGAAAATCTTCCACACAGAGAAATTTCTTACACTGTTTTTTTTTGGGACTCACTGCACTTGTTTAGTGGGTTGTTTTGAGACTTTGGGGATACCATGGAGATTACTTGTTTTTTTAATTATTTATTGGCCTTCCCTTGTGCTTGTATTGACAAAGTGCATTTTGCCTTTCATTGTCTGTTCTACTGATTTACTTGCTCTGAATTCATTATCTAGCTAGGGGTTGGATAAAGTAAGGTATTTTTACATTCTCGCAAGCACTTGTTTTAACATCAAGAGGTCAGTGGATTTAGGTTGGTGAAACACTTGAGGCTTCTGTATGTCATTTTTTGGCTGAGGGGCTTATTAATCAGCTTATGTTGTTTTTAGTGCCTTTATAAATTATGCACAGTTGAGTGGCTCTTGGCTTATTTATACAAAGCAAAGTACTTTTATTGAATACTCACAATAATCACACGTTTATAAGCTATTTCAAGCACACTGCTGTAGCTGTATCTTTAAGCTTGTATGTGGTAGCATTTCATATCTTCATAGTTTGTTTGTGGTAGCATTTCACTCCGGACACTGCTTTACTTTTGCTTTGCATTGGGAGGACTTGAATTGTTTCTCTGGTGGTGGTAGGTGTTTTTCTGGTCTGTCTGAGTTGGGAAACACACAAAAGGGCCCTAAGTATTTTTTGCACTTCTCTTACACACTGTGACTGTATTTCAGCAGTTTAAAAAATGTACTGTCTGCTGCTGCTTTTAGTAGCTAATTGGACTGTGTTATCTGATAGTTGTAGGACTGTTGTAGGTAGTTTGTGTGGTCTTGTTACACTTGGGTCCAAACCAGCTACTCTACATTAAGAAAGGGGTTTTCTGCACTCTTGTGGCAGAAGTGTGTTAATCTGCTGCATTTAAGTGTTTTACTGCATTAATTTGTGCCTTTTTGACTGTTTATTTTCTGTCTGTGCCTGCTTCATTATCTATACTTGTTTTGCAGTGTAATGTTGCTTAGATAGCATAAACTAAATCCAGACCTGCTGAATCTAGCCTGTTTTTGATACACTTAAACTTAGATCCAGCCATTTTACATTAAGAAGGCTCCCCTGCACCCTTGTGGCAGAAGACTGTGGATATAGCCTTGTCTGTGCTGGAGATTGCTGGAGGAAGGATCACTGTGTGATATCCTACTGGCACACTAGTTTAAAACTAATTTCACTTGTATGTATACCTCACATTTGCATAGGTTTTGGCTCAGTTAACCTGAGCAGACCTCCATTTGCCATTCTTTGCCAAAGTTCTAGAGTGTTTCTGCTTGAATCCAAGCCATTCAAAGCTAAAAACAAGAAATTAAGTTTATTTTGAGCTTTATCTACACGTTTTCAACTGCATTTAACTGTTTTATTGCACTAATTGGTGCCTTTCTGTTTTTTTTTCTGTCTGCGCCTGCTTCATTACCTGCACTTGTTTTTGCACTGTAATATTGCTTAGATGGCATAGACTAGATCCAGACTTGCAGAATCTAACCTGCTTTGTATACACTTAAACTCAAATCCATCCAATCTACATTAAGAAATATAGCCCCAACTGAGCTTGGGATTGCTGGCCGAAGGGTTATTGTGTGATTTCCTATTGGCAAACTAGTTTAAAATGGTTTAATTTTGCCTGTATATAAGCCTCGTGTTTACATGTAGCTGTGCACCACATAATGGGTATCAGTGGTACCCTGTACAGTAGCAAACTCCTGGAAACAATTTTTCCCCTATACATTTGTCAGTTGAACCCTCCCAAGCTTCTCTGCTGCACTGCAGGCAATTCAGCTGCGCACGGAGCAGCATCACCACACTCCATCTCCCTGATCCTAAACAGAATAAGCCCCCTTGTTTAGTTAGTCAGGTTAGTCCTAGAGCAAAAGCTGATCCAACTTGACCACTCCCCAACTTGTTCTTACAGTTTAACCTGCTACAATGGACAGCCAGTTTCCCAACATTTCACCAGGAAGCCTGATTGACATGGGCATCCTAGGGCAATGTAGCAATCACCTCATGTATACTGACAACCACTTGCTCCTACAGCAAACAAATACAGTATGTAAGCAATGTAACTACACTATGAAGCTGGAATCAGTCCTCTCATGTAACAATAAAAAAGACAGCAAGCAGATGTTCAGCATACATGCCTCTCCTTTTACACAAGACAAAGTCAAGTCGCATGGGCCCACCTATGCCGAGCTACTCACTAAGAGCCTTCCAAATGAGCAGAGACCTTCCAAGCACAAACAGATCACACATACTGGAACATGAACAGACCCCACTTCACACAGCAACACACATACACGTGTCTCAACAAATAAGCCCCTAAGGCAAACCACTTCAAAACCTAATGTCCTGGTCATAGACAATTCCATAGTGACATAACACAGCTGTCCCCATCACCAGACTGTACAAGGAGAAAGACGTGGTTAGCTGCCTGTCAGGTGCCAGGATGAGTGAAATCACACATGCACTCAAGTCACTCAACAACAATTACCATCATTACTCCATCATAGTACATGTTGGAGTGAATGACTTGAGATGTACATGTCTGGGCTACATGAAGAGAGACATGATGGAACTCTCAGATTATGTGTCCCAGGCAGGTATGTTCATAGCACTAAGCAGCATTTTACCTTCACCCAGGATGATGTCCCAATACGGATAAAAAATGACTGACTTCAACAATTGGCTTAGCTTCTGGTGTCAGTCCAAGGGGATCCAGTATCTGTCAGCCTGGGAAGACATGGTCGACAGACCACGCTGCTTTGTCAGAGATGGTCTTCACCCATCTCCTGTAGACAAAGATGCTTGACTCCTCCATAGTGCCTTTTTTAGGGAATGTCAAAACAAAAAAAAATACCAACTCAAAGAAATCCACTTGAGACAAAGTCAAGGTTATGCTGCTTAATGTTAGGCTCCTCAACAGAAAGCTGCACTCCCTGGAAGCACTCCTCACCTTGGAAGATGCTGACATCTGTGCAGCCATTGAGACTTCATTCAAGGCCACAGAGAGCACCCCGGCCATACAAGGCTACAGCACCTTCCACACGTTCGGGGCCCAAAATGAGTGTGAAAGAATCAAAGATGGCGTAGCGATCTGCGATCGTCGTTAAATCCAAATACACCTTGAGACCCTCTACAGCTACTCCAGGTGCAATTAAATATAGGTAAAACGCCCTACCACATCATCGCTAGCTACAGGTCCCCCACCATGAACCAAGAGAAACACACAGGCTACCTGCACTTCCTAGAATCACTCCTTATACAGCCAAACACTTTGGTCACAGGATATTTCAACTATCCTCCCATAGACTGGGCAACATACATGAGCAGAAATGTGATTGCCCTGAGGTTTCTGGACTTTGTTAATTCAAATGCTTTGGAACATCTAGTCTACACCACTACAAGGGGCTCAAATGTCCTGGACCTGGTACTCATCAACATGGGGGAGTCACTGCACTTCCCCTGTGTGTTGCCCTTCCTGGTGAGGTCACACCATAATCTGTCTCATTTGAAGTAAAGATCAGACTGGACACTCCCACATGAGCAAACAAACTGAAAAATTTCTCCAAAGCAAACTTTCGCCTACTAAGTGAGAGTATACATAGGTTCATAGGTTCATAGGTTGGTAATAGGCTATCAGCCCTAGGGCCTATAAAAGCCTAGCCATAACAATTCCCCGGTTACCTCTTCCCACACTATTCACTTCCCTGGACCCCTGACTAGCAGGGCAACTGACATGATCCCTGAGGTGAATTTCCTTTCTCCCATCCAATTGTCAAGGTTCCTTTTGAAGAGGGCCAAAGAGGCACTCTGCTTCACATGTATGGGCAATCTATTCCAGAGTCTGGGGAGTCTCTGGATCAGGAACCTATACCTCCAGCACATTTTGTTTATTGTGATGACAAGGTTTAGATCCCTGGAGTGTGTGGCTCTGAGGAATTGGGATTTCTTTAAGTGTAGCATGTCCAACAGCTCTGGGTTTGATATGGACTTGTATGTTAAGCAGAGATCACCTCTGAGTAGATGATATGTGACAGAGTATAGCTGGAGTTTTTTAAGGTGGTCAGTGTAGGGCATCTGCTTTAGGCCTGTGATTCTTTTAGTGAGGTATTTCTGCGGCCTTTCCACTTGTTGCAGGTGTCTTGAGAGGTACATACCAAACGGGGCATTGTATTCTATAATGGGTCTAATGAGGGATGAGTACAGTGGGACAATGACCTCCTTTTTTCTGGATGAAAAGCCCTTAGTGATGAGGTGTACCACATAGAAGGATTTCCTGACTGTTGCGGCGATGTGGTTATTGAAGGTGAGACTACTGTCCACCTGTGTTCCTAAGTCTCTTATCACACTTTCGGTGTTTAGTGCACTGCCACCTATATGGTAATTCACGGGCACATGTTTTTTCCCAAAGGGGATAACTATACATTTCTTGGCATTGAGCTTGAGCCCATGGCTCTGGCACCAAGCATCTATTTCTGTAAGGCCCTTTTGTAGAGCATCCACATCATTTGGGGATTCAATAATGGCTCTCAGTTTGCAGTCATCTGCGAACTTTGTTAGCCAGAGTCCCTTAGTGTTGGCCTGTACTTCAGAGAAGTAGATGCCAAACAAGAGCAGGCCCAGGACTGAACCCTGAGGTACTCCACTTGTCATTTGTCTGGAGCTGGATTTGGAGTCGGCTACTTTTACAGTCTGGGTTCTATCAGTAAGCCAGTTAGCAACCCATTGGGTGATGTAGGGATTAATGCCCAGCTTAGTAAGTTTATCTATGATTCCAGAGTGAGGGATGATGTCAAAGGCCTTGGCAAGGTCTAGATAGGCTGTGTGGACCACCTTTCCCTTGTTCATGGCTCTGGAGACTGATCCGAAGAAGTCAATCAGGTTCAGGAGACAAGATCGGCCCTTCACGAACCCAAACTAGGTGGGGTCCAGGGTTTGAAGGTTGCCAATGTCTTTGTTTCTCAGTTCCATGATAATACGCTCCATGGCCTTGCAGATAAGGCTCATCAGACTCATGGGATGGTAGTTTCCGGGATCCAAGGTGGATCCCTCCTTATGGAGTGGGATAACTGTAGCTCTGCACCACTCAGTGGGCACGAAACCTGAGGTGAAGCTATGATTAAACATGACACTTAGGTGAGGTGTCAGTTCATATTGTAGTTCATGTAGTACATAGCCTGGGATGTCATCTGATCCCATGGATGCTGTATTCTTAGCTTTGGAGAGTGCGTTTTTTATCTGTGTGGCCGTTATTACTGGAATTTGGCAATCTTCCGGTATTGAGATAGACCATTTAGAGGGTGAGAGGGGGGTGAAGTTGGCACTGAATCGATCTGCCTTGATATTGGCAATATCCTTGGGATCAGTATATTTAATGCCATTCTATTTTTGCGCAGAGCAGATCTGAACATTGTCATTTAGATTCTTGACATAGTTATAGAATGCCTTGTGGTTGACTTTGGAATCTTTGGCAATTTTATTTTCATAACTAGCTTTGGAGGATTTTATGAGGGACCTCAGTTTCTTACTGAGGCTGCTAAGGGAGATTTTTGCATCCTGGGATTTTTTAAAATCCCTGCTAACACAGCCAACAGTGAATCCTATGCAGAGGAGTTCACAAATGTCCTGTATAGACATTTAAACAACTGTATAGACTCAGCTGTACCTGTCAGGATCAAAACCAGGTCTGTCCAAAAAAACAGACCACCCTGGTGGGACCACAAGCATAAATAGGTTATATAACAAAAGGAATAAAATGTTATGCAAGAATAAGAGGGAACTTATTCATCAGAGGAAGAATACCCTCCACAACTTGAACAAGCAAATCAGATATCTTTTAAAGTTCTCTAAAGCCAGTTATGAGGCTAACTTAATATCTCTAGCTAAAGACAGTCATAAAGGTTTCTATAGCTATGTCTGAAATCTTAAAAGGAATACCCAGCTATGTGCCAAACTGATTGTGACACTGAACCTGAAGAAATTGCCAACCTGCTAGAGGATAGATCTGGCACAGATTTTACCCTTTCTCATCCCCACCAGACACACCCCAAAGCATCAGTGTCACCAGTCCACTATCTAGCATCTCCAAGAGCAGGTCATATCTGCCCTCTCCAATGTGAAAAATATAGCCTCCATGGGACCAGATAACATCCCCGGCTGCTTACAAAACAATCTAAAACAAGACCTAGCTGAACTGTTTGGCGCTCTCTTCATTCATAGCCTGAACATTGTCTTTGTTCCAGCTGAGTGGAGAACCATAACAGTAATCCACTTACACAAAGGTGGTCCATCAACAGGCCCTGGGAACTATAGACCCATAAGCCTAACTAGCCTTATCTGTAAACCCGTGGAAAGAATCATCATGTACCTTATCAACAAGGACACAGGTGACCTCCAGACTCTTGATGTGACCCGGTTTGGCTTTGTTAAGGGCAGGTTTTGCTTATTAAACCTGGTGGACTTCTTTGAGGATGTCACCAAATCCCTGAATGAGGGGAAATCAGTACATACCACCTTTCTTGACATAGCCAAGGCCTTCAACACAATCCCCCACTTAGGTATCATTGAGAAACTCTCCCAACTGTGGACAGTATGGGATTCCACCTCCACTAGTTACCAGTGGTGTACCACAGCGATCTCTGCTGGGCCATCTACTATTTGGAATCTACTTCTTGGACATCCAGGTGAAAGTTAATGGCCTGTGGCTTACCAAGTTCATAAATTACTGCAAACTATGTGCAATCATTGAGTCCCCTACCAAGTTCATAAATTACTGCAAACTATGTGCAATCATTGAGTCCCCCGCCAATGTTAACATATTACAAAAGGGAATAATGCATACTAATGATTGGTGAAGAGTCACAATATACAACTAAATGCAAAAAAAGTGTATCATTATCCCCTTTTTCAAGTGGCCCCTTGCAAATTACATTATAGATACCCCCTCCCAAGTTCAAACACAGTGGTGAGAGACTTGGGAACACAGGTTGACAGCAATTTAAGTTCGATCACCATGTCTCCACAGTGGTAAGGAAATCATTCTATGTTGCACATCTCATAAATAAAGGCATCACATCCAAGGCTAAGGATCACATAACTCCCCTATATTCGACCCTCAGTATACCTCTGAACTGTCCAGATTTTTGCATCATTTTTAGTCTGTTCCTCAAAAAAATTGTGATTTTCTGGTAAACCACTTGGATGATCCGAGGGCTGAAGTCACTAAATAATGACATACATTTGTGTTTCAGACTTCAAATCCTTCAGAAAAATGTATGTCAAGACAAATCCTCTTATTATAACAACTTTCTAAGTTTATAAGAGCAATATTTAAAATCTGTCCCTATTTGTGGGCCTTTGTTCCCCCCATTCTGTCAGGCTTTGTCCAGATGTTTTGGTCTAAGAGGTTGAGAGGTATGACTCTCATTAGAACACTAACTGAATGCAATGCTCCCTTTTGTAAGTACCTCACCAGAAATCTCCATCAACTGGAGTGATTATGAAAAGTTTCTAACCAAGAAAATTGAGAGCCTCCAAAATATGACCTACACAGAAAGGCTGAAGGCCCTGTCTGTGTGCTCTGTATCCTACAGGCTGTTGACATGCAACCTGTGCCTGGCCTATAGAGTGATCTCTGACCCTGCCCTAATGGAATTGTTGCATGTCCACAAAATGTATTTATTTTACATTTGTAGACCAGGATAGTCCGACTGGATACATGTCCATTTTCAGTGGAGGCCCGGGGAGAAAAGCTCCAGTCATAAATACAAGACTATTTCAGATTTGCAATAAGTAAAGCATTTTACAGATTCCTTAGTTATGCATTCAATAAAGGATAATACACATCACTCAGTCAGCACATATATGTCAGTATTTTAGTGCAGAATTACATTCAGACAATAAAAACTCATCACTGAGTCATGTATATTAATGCTATACTACTAGGATATTGTAACAAAATGTCCTCAATGGGCATAGTTGAGGGGGGAGGAGTTAATCGGGAGTAGAGCAGGGACATAGTCAACATGGTTTGAAGTACTGTATAAGACTTTTCTTAAATTGAGCTAGAGAGAGAGATTAGACGTAAGGTCAGTGGGAAGTGAGTTCCATATTTTACCAACAGAGTTAGCAAGCAGAGAGTCCCTGGCTGAGTTGTTAATTTTGAAGGTATAGACTAACATTTTGTTGGATGATCGAAAGGTTTTGAGGTTCTGGTAGGGGGTGATAAGGTTTCTAAGTACTGATGTATTTTTAGGCTGGTAGAGGGTCTTAATTGGTTGATCTGTAGTAGGTTGGGTAATTCCAGCCACCCTAGCTGTTTGAGGTTAAGACAGTGGTGTGTCCTATAGGCTAACCCAGTGGCAAATCTAGCAATGTTATTATAGCAGATCGAGAGTTTATTCAGGTCAGTCTTACTCAAGTTAGTGAATAAGGGGGAGGTGTAAAAGAGAGTGGGGAGTAGATTAGTATGGGTAATAACAGTCCTAGCTAGGGGAGTTAGGAAGGGTTTAATCTTGTATAGTGAGCCAATTTTTTTATTTACTGCTTTAATAGTATGGTTAACATGCAAGTCAAACTTAAGGTTATTGTCTATTATTACACCTAGGAGCTTGGTAGAGAGATCTGGGAAACTTATGGTGCCATTGTTCGATTTTATGGTGAAGTTTGGTGTGGAAGACCTGCAAGTAGGGGAGAACCTCATCAGCTTAGTTTTATTAGGATTTAATAGAAGATGGCAATTAAGGAGCCACTTTTTAACTGTATTAAAAACAGTTTGGGATAAAAACTGCAGCTCTGTTGGGGAAGTGGCCAAGCTTATTAGAGTCGAGTCATCAGTGTATTGAATAAAATTTGCATTTGGGATGACCTTGTACAGATCATTGATAAAGATCAAAAATAGGAGGGGTCCTAAGATAGAGCCCTGGGGACTCCAAGTGTAATAGGTAGGATGGTCGATAGGTTATTCTTCCATAGGGCAGCCTGTTGTCTGCCATTCAGGTAAGATTGAATCCATTGGGTTGCCTGGTTGTCTAGGGAAATAGTTTCCAGTGTTTGTGTTAGTAGTTGGTGGTTAACTATGTCAAAGGCCTTGGAGAGATCAAGAAAGAGGGCAGAGGAAAGTTGGTTATTCTTATGGTTTTGATTTATTAGATTAGAAAAGGAGAGGAGGGCAGTGGTGGTACTGTGGTGGGGTCTAAAACCATGTTGAGAGTGGGTCAGCAGCTTGTATTTGATGAGATAGTTCAGGAGTTGTTTATGGATACTTTTCTCCATAATTTTGGCTAGTAGTGACAAAATAGCTATGGGTCTGTAATTTGAGAGTTCGGTAGAGCTGCCCCCTTTATGTAGTGGGATTACAGGGGACATCTTCCAGATGGAGGGGACAGTAGATTCAGATATCATTTTATTGATCAGTATGGAGATTGGGTAGGCTATTGCATTGGCTGCTTTTTGTAAGTACTCTGCTGGGAGGAGATCAGCAGACAGGGTAGTTGGTTTTAGTTTCGTAATCAATGTGCAGATGACGGATGGGGATACTGGTTGAAAGTTGAAGGTGGGATGAAAACTGGGCAGCGTGGTAATTGGACTTGAGCAACTGGAGGATAATTGACTGGCAAGTTGCTGTATGGTTTCTGTGAAGAAACTGCTGAAGGTATTGGCTACTTCTGCTGGAGGTATTTGGTTGGTACTTGAGGGGGTAGGGGTGATGGATCACCCTGGTTGGAGAAATTTATTTATGCCTGCCCAAAACTTCTGAGGTTTGTTATGGCGTTTTTGTTGTAGGCGGCAGTAATAGTTTTTTTTGTCAGTCATAACAGATTTATTTTAGTATCATTCCTCAGCTGACTGTATTTAATTTTATCTATGGGGGCTTTAGTGGTTCTCCAAGTGGCTCAAACCTTATTTCTAAGTATGATTTTTTGTCTGATTTCTACTGAAAGCCATGGGCAGATATTGCTTTAGTTCTAATTAATCATGCTGGTGAGTGGGAGTCAAGGATGGCTAGGAATTTACTATTGAAGTAATTTACAATCTCTTCAAGTGGTAGATGTTTTAGGACTGACCAATTACACTGTTTGAGATCATTTTGGAAGTTAGTGGGGTTGAAGTTTTTCTTGTTCCTAATTGTTTTATAAGTGGGTAGGTTTGGGATGTTGGCCTTTTGCCTTAATATATAGGTGAGAAAGTGATCACTTATATCAGGCAGAGTCTCAGATTTGTACATATGGGGATGACTGTTAATAAGTATCCAGTCTAGGCTACTTTCTTTATTGTTGGGTTTACTTATCCTAGTAGTGGTGGATATTACCTGTGTAAATCCATGTAGATTTACATGGTTAATAGGAAGTACAGAGGAACAAGTGTTCCAGTCTATGTTAAATGTAAAATAAATGTAACAAAAGTCATTCACTCCAGGGATCTCAGCCTAGCCTATGACATAAACAGAACATGTCCCAGAGATTGCCACTCCTCTGGAATAAACTCCCACTTCAAGTGAAACAGTGCTCCTCAATGACCCTACTTAAGCACAACCTTGGCAACTGGATAGGAGAGACCGCAAATTCGGGTCTATGTCAATTATTTGAATGCTTAAAATGTCGAACGTTATATGGTTGAGACCATATGTTCAACATTTTAAGTATTCGAAGGTTGACTTTTAATGGTGCAGAATGGGAGAATTTCCCTTTTTGCTCTGAGGTGCAGTCTCGGAGTTTAAGTAGGGGGGTGTAGGGGGTGTAAGGGGTCTTGCCCCCCCTGCTCGCACTGTTAGTGTATGTTTTTCCTTTTTTTTTTTTTTATTAGATATTCAAACTTCCAAATATCGACCATATGGTCTCAACCATATGGTATTCGACATTTTGGAAGTTTGAATATTTAACATAGACTCGCAAATTCATCTTGGTGGTGCACCTATATCCATCATGGAGAGGGGCAATCAGCGCTAATCACTGATTCACTCTGCTAACATTGGCCATCTAATCATGGTCAACTACAGAACAAGGGTATTACATAGCTAGGCTTGTTAAGTCCCTAGGGCCATTTGCCTAGTAACCTCCTATGAACCTATGAACCAATATGGAAGGATACATCATAGAGGCTGAGTATCCATATTGGATAAACTCCCTTTTGAATAAGAACAATGCTTTCCTCTTCTCAAACAGCTATTTTGAAAAGTCTTCCACAAAAGAATGACACAGTGGTGCAGCTGTAGCATTGCCACCTCACAGCAAGAGGTTCTCAGATTCGATTCTCGGCCTTCTGTGTAGAGTCTGTATGTCCTCCCGGTGTTTGTGTGGGTTTCCTCTGGGAGCTCTAGTTTCCTCCCACATTACACAGATATGCATTTGGAATGTTTCTCCCCCACACCATCAGTGAAAATTGGCTTGTTCCATGTCAGACTTTCCCAGTTAACAAATGTTAAATAAATAAAATCAGTTTACTTTTATCCCATGATACACCTCTGTTTCCCCACTGTACTGGATCAATAAATATGTAGTTCTTTTAGATAGAATGGCTATTAAAACCTATTTAATCTGTTACTTGCTCTTGTTATCCACTTATTCTATGTCTAAGAGTAAACAGCTTGGTGCCCACACCACTATAACAAAGAAATGTTGAAAAAAATCCCGCAAGTCTGTCAGCTACCATTGATGGCACACTAAGTGAGAAATGATTTAATGACGATGCTGCTGCTTGTTGAAACCAAAGTCCGATTAATGCACTTAGCCTTTTAGGTGTTATACTTTACAGCACTGTATTAACTTATGCGCAGTTACTAATAAAATAACGTGTATATGTAACAGGTGGTATGTACGATACTGTTACAGTTTACAGCTTTAATGTCTCGGATTTAGTTTTTCTTACAAATACAACTGATAACTTTCCATTCTCCATTGACTTCAGAACAAACGTGGTCCTACATGTACCAGATCTAACAAAAATCAGATCTACCCCACCATTCAGTCACTGTTCTTTTTTATACACTTTTTTATGAAAGCAGTCTTTTGATGTAATACTGTTGGACTTTGCTTGATGTAATGCAGTCTGTTCATTGTGTTCTGTTTCAAGGTGAATTATGTGACAATCTTAAACTTTTAGGGAGCCGTTCCTGTTAGGAAGTTGTTTCTGTCTCCAGCCAGTAGGGAGTTGTTCATTCCTGCACCTAGGCTTCTTATCTGTAATTTTCATTGAAACTTGTACCAGGCACAGAACATTCTGTACTACACAGCAGGATGCCGAACCATGCATATTTCTAACTAAGGAAAGGTTAACCCTTTTGTGTATATATGCTAGCAAACAGAAATGTACATGCATTTAAATGTTTATATTTTATATAAAATATATGGGTTCCTATTGGAACATCAAATTTTCAATTGTTCGAATCACTAAAGGCCGACCTTTAATGATCAAACAATTGAAACTTTAAAAACTTCAAAATAAACATAAAAAAAAAATAAAAGAAAAAGTAAAGGATATAGGGAGGGGGGCAAGCCCCCCTGCATCCCGCACGTAGGGGGCTACGCCCCTCACACCTCCCACTACTTAAATATACCAACTCCGAGATCACGCTACAGTGCAGGAAAGGGAAATCTTCCCTTTCCACACGGTAGTGCATTAAAGTGCGATCTCATAGTTGGTCAGGGTATGTTTCCTTTCTTTTATTTATTATTTTTTTAATTTCGAAGTTACGGAACTTCGATCATATGATATTGACCATATGGTATTCGAAGCTCCATAACTTAGAGTTTGTAATAGGTAACCATAGAAGATATATATATATATATATATATATATATATATATATATATATATATATTCTAACAAGCAGAAATGTACATGCAATATTATAAGTGTATATATTTCACTATATATATTCTAACAAACAGAAATGTACATGCATTTAAATGTTTATATTTTACAATATACATATATATATATATATATATATATATATATATATATATATATATATATATATTCTAACAAGCAGAAATGTACATGCACTATTATCAGCGTATATAATTCACTATACATATTCTAACAAACAGAAGTGTACACACACTATTATAAGTGTCTAAATATATACTTCTAACAGTTCTCCTATTTTGTTTTAAAAACACTCAGACAATTACAGAAAACATGCAAGCTAAAATACAGTTCCACACCATGAGTATACTAATAACAAACATTACTACCAGAACTGGGTGTATAATCCAGTCTAACAACTTCTTTCCTTTTGAAGACTATCCTATAAAAATGTCTCACCAATTATGGGTTGTGCCTGATTCAGTTTTTTCTCCTAACTTGATTAATTTTTTTTTTTACTATTACAGGATTTAATTCATGACTTAAGATTGTTTTATTAACCTTTTGCAATTGCTGAATTAACTGTTTGCTTTCATTTATGACTATATGTAATGATTCTAATGAAAATCCTACATTAATCAGTGACAATGTCTTTGGATTCCATCGTAAAGGTATTGGAGTATTACTTTTTGGAATAAACACATATGTGTTATTATGCCAGGTTAAATGTGTGATGTTATTAAGACAGCCTACCAAGGGATATTGTTCAGTAAATGGTAAACTTTGATTTGTTACAATACAAACGGTGAGGCTATTTCTGAGAACATTTCAAAACTAGAAGGTTAAATTGTCCACGTACATAGATTTACGGAATGCTGTAAAAACATGATTCATATACTGGTGAGTGCTGACCACACACCAGTCCATTAGCTGTATGAGTAGAATGTTCAGTTTTATGAGTTTTATCTTGTAAATCAGTATAATTACCCTGTAGCAGGGGTAACCAATGCTGGTATGGATAGAATGGTGGTCCAAAAACTAGTGGTAAAACTACAACTTGACACATTAATTTTTAACTTGTTACATTATAATGCGTACTTTTCCTATACAATATGTATTCAGGCAGACTGTTTGCTGCCCATGCATTTAAATCCAGTTAGTACTTGGGATCCATTTTTCATATATGGTTCTCCACACATATTCATTGTTGGACATTAATTTTATGTGCACTGAGTGTTTTTGCATTTGTACATACAAGGTCTGTAAAGTACATTTAGTCCAATCTATAAATTTAGTAACATTAGCATCAAACCCTAATCTGCTAATTAAAGAGTCATTGAAACACTGTAAGAAATCCTTTTGAAAATTCATATCTTTTTTCTGTGATGTTCATATGGTAGGTAACCATTGTGCCTGTAAATGTACTATCTGTGAGATATCCTGGCCTATTTTAACCTGTTTGTCAGTATTTATATATCAATTGAGTTTAATGCCCCAGGCCTGTTCCCATTCCCCCCTAAAAGAGTATTATATCGGGCTCTTTGTCTTCTACAGCTAGTAGTGTCAGGAGGGAATGAGATATTAAAGTCTAGTATTTTTTGGTAGTTTTGTCCCCCTACCATACATGTTGATGGTACCCTGATTACTTGATCAAACTTGGTTGTGGGATTATTATTAATGGTTCTAATAACAAAAATGGAAGGCTATCTTCCAATGATTACTGAATCATTAATACAGACCAGTATGTTTTCCTGTTGTACCTTTATTTCGCTACCTTGTGCAGTACTGTTTACACAGTCAGTGTAAAACTGAAAGAGTGCCCTTTCTCCCTGTAGTATGCAGCATTTCATTGCAGTATTGTTTTGTAAAGATATATTTGCTTCAGACTGTGAGAGTTGAATGTATGATTGACCTCTGGCTATTACCCAGACTGTGACACTCTGGTCTAAGAAAAGATATCCAATATGACATGTTTGTCCCTCAGGACAAGAGAAGTTACCTTGGGTTCTATTTGTAGTACCATGTACCCAGTACAGCTTTATATTAGTAATATCACTTCTGTATACTTGTTCTGCTGGAGTTTCTGCTATTCCTGGTGCTATTATACAATTGCAGAATATTGTAAAAAACAAAAGAGATATTGGCTTAACTAACACACGTTTAAATGTACACATTTTAAAATCCTTATTTACGCTGCTGACTGCCTTTTGATCTTCTCTATTCCAAACAGGTGCACTTTAGGCAGCTTCATTTTCATTATTCTGAAAAGAAAATACATGCACGTTAGTTTTGTGACTGTCTCGTCACTGCTTTTGATTACTCTATTTTGATCTCTATGCATTAAAACCACAATACTGCTTTTCTTTTTACATTTTATTTTTAACACCAATGGACCTATTTGCATTGTAGTCACATATTTCTGGAAGCCGTTTTATCCGTTGCTGATGCTTACTGATTTCTAACATAGGTCTACTGTCTGGTGTGTCATGATCAAAAGGTAACTGTAATGACATTTTTCTCCCTGTCATGATTTCATAATGCGATATACCTGTTTTACTGTTGGGTGTTGCCCTTATGTCCATACATATGTCTGGCAAATGTTTCACCCTACATTTCCCTTTTCAAGACATGCTTTTTTGAGATGCTCTTTGAACGTACGATTCATTCACTCTACAATTCCATTTGACTGTGGGTGATAAGGCACATGAAATCTTTGCTGGATTCCTAACAGATTATACATTTGCCTAATTAGGTCACTAACAAACTGCAGACCATTGTCTGATTCTATCATTCTTGGCCATCCCCAATGACAGAAAATATTTTTCCATAAAGCTTCTGCTGTTACCTTTGCTGTCATAGTTTTAGTAGGAACTGCCTCTACCCATTTTGAAAAGACATCCACTACTATTAGTAGGTATCTGGAACATCCCTTTGTCGTTGGCAAGGGACCTGCATAATGTATTTGAACTGCATGCCATGATCCATTTGCTGGCTGAAATCAATGTAACTGAGTGTTTTTTTTTTTACTTTTAGCATTTACCTGCAAACAGGTTAGACATTTTTCTACAATTAGCCTACAGATCTTTTTTAAACTTGGATTCCAGTATTTTTTACAACTGCCCATAGTTTATCAGCTCCTAGATATCCCAGTATTTGATGATTTAACGTGACCAATTGTTGTGCCAACTGAAATTGCACATATGGCAACTGCAATCCTTTAGAAGCAGTGTATGCATACTATTCCTTCAGTGGTATTCCTGCTAGCATGCACTGATCAATTTCTTCTTTTAAGCCCTTTTGTTTTTGAATATTTATAAGGTCTTCTTCAATTGACTCTTTGTCTAGCTGTTTTAGGGCACTGACTTCTGTATCAGTATATACATACTCTGGAAGTTCTTTTCCACTCTGTGCTGCTTGTTTTGCTAATGTGTCAGCTAATGCATTTAACCTGAAAGTTTCACTTGTTGGTTTCTGATGTGCTTTTAGCCTGAAGGTACTGTATTGCCCCTGCTGATATGACATTGTTATTACTTTATGTATGTCATTTAATACTTCAGCATGTCACAGTGGTTTGCCTGCACTGTCTACAGTCCCTCGCCTTATCCAAGTGTCCATGTGCAGTCTTAAAGAACTTAATACATAGGCACTGTCTGAGAAAAGGTTAACAGGAATGTAATATTTAAGCACATACAATACTGCCTCTAATTCAGCTGTCTGAGCTGACATGTGTCCTGGTAACTTAATTCGTTCAGGAGACCTCAATGTGGGATTTTCCGGAACTATGGCAAATCCTGTCCAGTATTTACCTTTGTCCCAAAACTGTGCTCTGTCTACAAAGACAGATGGCTTAAAATGGTCAAAGTCAGATGCCAAAAATTGTACATCAGGTGTCATAAGATTTTGTAAGCAGTTATATGTTTTTTTCATATTCCATGTGATTTGACAAATAATATTTGTCCCATCTGTATGGTGAGAGTTTTCATTCCAAAAAGTGTCATCCATTTTGCAAAGACTGCTTGACTAATACCATCTGTGATTTTATTCATTTCAAAATTGTCTATCAGTGCTTTTACTGCTTTTTTTGGAGTTTGTACTATTCTGATGGAAAATATGGTTAAATACTCAGTTTGCTTAATACCTCAGTTAATGGCTAATAATTATTATATGGATGGGTGGTAGCCCAGTTCCACTGGAGTCATTTTATGACTACAGAAGGTGACTGGATGTAATGTTTTTTCCATCCTGTTTTCACTACCATGTGACCATTCCTGTAATAGTACAACAGGTAATGTTTTCTTTCCTGTTGCTGCTTGTAACTGGCAACTTTGGTCCGGATGCTATTAATTCTGTAGTTTGTGCTAATTTTACTTTCATTTGTGAAAATGCCTCATCCTCATGGTGTCCCCACTCTAAAAAGGTGGAGCTCTTATGATCTTGTAACATTTTGTAAAGAGGAGCAGCCACAGATTTATATTCCTCTATAAATTCCCTATTGTAATTCATTATTCCCATGAATGTATGTAGATCTGCTATAGTCAATGGCTTTTCTATTTGTAAAATGCCTTACACACGCATTGGGCAAGGATACCTTCCTGATAGTACATAGAAACTTAACTTTTTGTGACATAAACTGAATGTTTTCACTTTTGACCTTAAACCCTGCCTGCTGCAGAGTATGAAAGACTTTTTAAGAAGCCATACGTGCTCTTCTACTGTTTTAGACAGAATTAGTATGTCATCAGTGTAATGTAACACTGAATCGTCTTTTTCCAGTTGTTGCAGAATGGAGTCTACCATCTGATGGAAAATAACAGGACTGTTTTGAAAGCCCTGAGGTAATCTTGTCATGACATACTGCTGATTTGTAAATGTAAAGGCAAATGATGGCCGGTCTCTTTTTCTGAGTGGTACTGCAAAAAAGCCATTTGCTAAATCTGTTACTGCAAACCACTTACTTTGTGGCTTAATGCATGCAGCCAGCTCTGGAACTCCAGGAATTAAATGTGCTGTAGGAGTTGTGTACTGATTTACTTTTCTTGGATCAATGACAAGACGGTAACTACCATTTTCCTTTTAACTGACCAGATACGTGAATTTGTGGGACTGTTGCCTTTTTGTATGATTCCTTTCTTTTCCCAATCTTCAATCCATTTTCCATATGTTCTTCTGCCTCCCTAGGAATGGGATACTGTTTTTGAAATGGAGGTATGTAATTCTGATCATTGCCTACTCCCACTGGCGTTTCTAGCTTTCCACAGTCACTGGGTCCCCTGGACCACAGATTTGGAAATTGTTGTAAATGCTGCCACACATCCTCACTGTCTGTATTTACATGTCCTGTAGGCTTGTCAGGTTTCTCAAGTAATGAGATTGCACAACAAACTGCACTTACCTCTCCCTCTCCTGTTTCCCTGGCTCCTACCCACAAAGTACTGTTAAGTAAATTGATTACTATACCGAAAGGTTCCAAAATGTCCATACCAATAATGTTAGTTGAGCAGAATGGATGCATTAAAAATGCACCTTTCCATGTCTGTCATTCTTGGTAAATTTTATGTTTACATCTTGGTTACTTACTCCATAGCATCCTGTGCCATTAAATGCAGAAATGCAAACCTTTTTTGTAGGATTTACAAGTAACTGTCTATCTGTGGCAAATACTGCTGCTCCTGAGTCTAATAAGACATTTTGTCATAGTGACCCCTCTACCCAGATATCAATCAGTGGTCGTCCGTCTTGGCCCTTTTAGTAGTCAGGAAAGATATCAGAGTTGGGGGGACACACCCCTATAGTAAGAGAATCCACTCACTTATTGTCAGTGGCACACTGCATACTTTTGTTTGTCATCCTCCTCTGCATCTGAGTGATCTACATATTTAGATTTTTCAATTTCATTATGTAACTGCCAGCTAGCTATTTCCTCTGTCTGCTATTCCAAGTATTTTGGCTTTACAGGCAAAGCTGCCTGAAAATCTATGGGGCATACTTCCCCTTTTCCTGTGCATTGATGACCCTTATAGCTGTCTTTACCAATATTGTAAGTCCTCCGTGTATTGACTTGTTTTTCTGACTTGTCTTGTGAATCCTTTGATTCTGTTTTTGGAAGCACACCCTATTCTTCCTTCTTTTTACACCAACTCTTGTAATGATCACAATCTTGCTTAACATGCCCTTTTTTTTACAGAAAAAGCATGTTAGTACCTTTTATTCATTACCTGTATTTGATTCCGGTGCTGGTGATAGAGAAGCAGGAGCTGGCGGTGCTGATGCAACTCTTTCTGCTGGTGGTTGGTTGCACCACCATTGCCTTCCATGTTTTTTTACTTCACTGATTACCTCAAATGGCTCCCCATTTCTCCTAGTGCAATGATATGGGGTGACTATAATGCCCCATCATCTGCCATAGTCCATCCCCTCATTAGTTTTTGTACCAGATCAGTGAGGGTATTTGAAGTTTCTTCATAAATGCATTCAATATCCCCTGGGACCCCTTTTACTTGTTCTAAAAAGCAATGTATTAATTGTTTTTGTATTTCTGGTTGTTGTATGTCCCTGTCTGACCTTTGATATATAATCTCAAATGCAAGTCTAAAGTGCTTAGCCTGTTCCATTAATTTGTCTGAGATGGTGATTTTGAAATTATCTAACAGCTTAGCTGTGAGAGGCTGCCCCTGTGTATATGCCATGAGAATGGCTGTAATATGTCCCAGTTTACTATTTAACGGATAAGTGTCTTGCTTTAACTGAATGAAAGTTTTAAAACATTTGGGAATAAAAATCCAGAAACATCTGAGTAATGCATCTTTCCATACATCAGATCCTGCTGTGTATGCTACCCATTCTTCAAATGCAAGTGTGGTAAACGCTGTAACAATCTGGACTGTGTATACAGATCAGCTGTAGTTCCCTGTTCTTTGATTTGAACTGGCTTAATTTTTTTCAGTTCTTCTTTTAACTCTTCTGTTCTGACACTAGCTTGTATTAGTTTATCCTGAACCTCTCTGGCCAAATCCTTTTTGCTCTGTAACTGCTGCTTAAGATCTGAACTTTCTTTTTCTAATTCTTTACAGGCTGTCTGATACTTTTCAAGAGATTCTTCTTTTGATTGCAGGGCCCTTATGCCCTTACAAGCCTAGCCAAGAATTCAGCCCATGTTCCAACAAGTCAGCACCCTATGCCACTGTCCAGCAAGGACACAGGTGGAATCCCAGGGGTGTATTTTCTGTTCCCTATCCAGTCATCCAGGTTGTGCTTAAAAAGGGTTAACGAGGTACTCTGCTTTACGTGGAGAGGGAGCCTATTCCATAAAAGGGGAAGTCTCCAGGACACAAATCTGTCCCACCAACAAGTCTTATTGATGTCATAGCCCAAGTTGAGATCACACGTGCAGGTTACTCGAGTGGAGCTTGACTTCTGGATATGCAGCAGTCCCATCAGGGTGGGGTCTGAGATTGCTTTGTATGTGAGACAATGGTCACCTCTGAGGAGTTTGTAGGAGAATGAGTAGAGGGACAGGGCTTTTAGCCTATCTGTGGAGGGTAGATGTTTGATGCCCTGGATTATCTGGGTGTGGAACCTCTATGGTATCTCCAGCTGCTGCATGTGCTTTGTGAGGTACATGCCAAAAGGGGCATTGTACTCAATAATTCATCTTATAAGGGAAGAATAGAGGGATGTTATGACCACCTTGTCCCTGGATGAGATACCCTTACTAATGAGGTGGGTCATGTAGAAAGCTTTCCATACAACGGAGGCAATATGATGGTCAAAAGTCAGTTTTCTATCAACCTGGGTGCCCAAATCTCTCACGACTGATTGCATGCTTAGGACCTGATTATCAATGTGATCATGTGTGGGGACATCACTCTCCCCAAAAGGGATGAGGATGCATTTTTTGGCATTCAGTTTGAGGCCATGTTTCTGGCACCAGTCATTTGTTTGGGTGAGACCCTCTTGGAGGATGCCTACACCACTACGGGAATTAATGACAGCACCCAGCTTGCAGTAATCTGCAAACTTGGTCAGCCATAGCTGACTAGATTTGGCCTGTACCTCCGAGAAGTATATCCCAAACAGCAGAGACCCCAAGACCAATCCCTGGGGTACACCACTTGTTATGGGTCTACTACTTGAGGTGGCTTCCCCTATTTTGACTAGGTGGGTTCTATCAGTGAGCCAGTTTGCTACCCATCTGGTAACATATGGAATGATGCCTAGTTGAGAGAGCTTATCTATTATACCTGAGTGGGGAATAGTACTGAAGTCTTTGGCCAGGTCAAGGTAGGTGGTGTGCACTGTCTTCCCCTCATCTATAGCCTTGGTGACTGTCTCAAAGAAGTCAACCAAATTTAACAGGCATGACCTCCCCTTAACAAAACAAACCTGTGTGGGATCAAGTGTCTGGAGGTTGCCAATGTCCTTGTTAATGAGGTCCATGATAATCTGCTCCATGGCCTTGCAGATTAGGCTAGTTAGACTGATGGGTCTATAATTTCCTGGATCGGTGGATGCTCTACCTTTGTGCAAAGGGATGACTGTGGCTGTCTTCCACTCAGCTGGTATGAAACCGGTACTCAGGCTTTGGTTGAATAGGGTGACTAATGGTGCTGCAAGTTCTTGCCTGAGTTCATGTAAGATGCAGCCTGGGATGTTATCAGGTCCCATGGAGGCTGTATATTTTGCCTTTGAGAAGGCAGTGATGACTTGCTCCCCAGAGATAAGGGGAGGGGGCAGGTACTATGGATGTCCGGGGGGGAAAGAGGAGTGAAATTTTCACTTAATCTGTCTGCCAGCAAGTTGGCTATATCGACAGCATTTGTGTATGTGGTGTCCTTGAACACCAGTTCTGAGCAGGTCTGGGTGCCTCCCTTGAGACTGCAGACATATGTGAAGAAGGCCTTATGATTGTCTCTAGTAGATGTGACCAATTTGGACTCAGATTTGGCTTTGGAGGATTTCACTAGTGCTCTTATTTGCTTGTTCAGGCTAAGGAGAGATTGCTTCCAATTAGGCGCCTGCTCCTTCTTGGACCTGGACAGCAATTGTTTCCTTTCATTATAGAGTTTATTTATTGTAGATGTCCACCAGACAGGTTTACTGTTCCTTGAGGAGGAGGATTTCTTCCTGTCTGATATTCTTGATTTCATGCAACTATTTAAATGCTCATATAGTACTTTCATGTACATTTGGACATATGTGCCAGTTCCTATAGAGGGGGAGGGGGCTGTGAAGATGTTTATACCTTCCTTCAGGTGGTTGTAATCAGTTTAGGAGAAGTATTTTGTTTGACCCTAGCTGGGGTCGGGAGTTCGAGGGAGATGCTGATTTCAAAAGTGACTGCTTTGTGGTAGGATCTTACCAGGGGGTGATGACACTGTAGGGATGCTGCAGTGGTTACCCATGTTGGTTAATACCAAGTCCAAAATATTTTCACCTCTTGTGGAGGTGTCAACCAACTGGTCCAAGGCATTTGCATTAACAAAATCACAGAATCTGTGGGCATTTATGTTTTGCCATGAGTATTTCTTCCAGTCTATGGTTGATAGTTAAAGTCACCCAGAATCAGGGCAAAGGGTTGAATCTTGATATATTCAAAGAGTTCCAGAAAGGTGGAGTGGGCATCTTGAGTCAAAGTTGGAGGCCTATAGCTAGCTATGATTTGAATAGGGGTCTTGTCAATTGTTAACTGCACCTGGAGTGTTTCCTTGTAAATCATATTGTTTGACCAGCCTAGAGATGTGTATGTATTTTATATATATTGCAACTCCACCACCTTTTGTTTTGCTGCCCACAGTTTGGTGTGAATGAATGATAGCTGGGGTGTTCTCCTCAGCTCTGAACTAGGTTTCTGTGACTGCACAAATGTGAGCTTCTTCCAGGGTTAAGAATGCTTGCAATGAGTGCAGTTTCATGTTTAGACTCCTAGCATTTAGCAGCATGACCTTTAATTTACATTTTGATGAAAATTGTCATGTTGGTAGTTTTGACCTCATGGCATTGCCTAAAAAAGGCACTATCATGGAGGCAAGAGCCTTTGCCAGGAGCCTGAAGCCCAAGGGAGGCAGATGCAGGTAATCGCTGGCAAAACATAGGGGTTTGGTAATCATGTCATCCCAGGCTGTCAGATACTGGATCCCCTTAAAATGACACCAGAAACTAAGACAATTGTTAAAGTAAATCATTTTCTGTTTGAATTGAGGCATCATTCTGGGTGATGGCAGAATGCTGCTTAAGGCTAGGAAAATACCTGCCTGGGGCACATATTCAGTGAGCTCAGTCATGTCTTTCTTTATATAGTCCAGGAAGGTATGTCTCAAGTCATTCACTCCAACATGCACTATGACAGAGTCATAACAGAACCTATTGAGAGACTTGAGTGCATTGATGATATGGCAGATTCTGGCACCGGACAAACAACTAACCATGATTTTCTCCTTATCCAGCCTGGTGAGGACCACATCTGTGTGTCTCACAATGGAGTCTCCTATGACTAATATGGAGTGTGCAGTTATGCTGCAACACTGCCAAAGGAGTGTGCAGTAACGCTGTAACACTGCCACAAGAGTGTGCAGTAATACCATGACACTGCCACAGGAGTGTGCAGTAATGATGTAACACTGCCACAGGAGTGTGCAGTTATGTTGTGATACTGCTACAGGGGTGTACAGTTATATTGTGACACTCACATGAATGTGTAGTAATTCTGTGGTAAAGTCACAAGAATGTGATGTGAAGCAATGTGACACAATCATAGGAATGAATAATACTTTTGTTGCACAATCGAGGAGCCTGTCACCTTAGAAATAGGCCACAGTATAGCACTGTGACTGGCAACTGTATGGTCAGGTGTGACATCATGGATCATTAATAAGAACCAAGTAGGATATAGGAATATTAATGCTGTCAGACCAAAAACACTTTTAAACATAAACAGTGCTTCTTCGTAAACAAAAGATATTCCTCTGATCATAGACAACTATAAAGATACTGTCTACCATTATCAAAGTCCCATGACAGATGAATCCCCATACCTGTCCCAAGTGAGCAGTAATGCATTTGACAGTCTGCAGATCAGAATTATATGAAGGTGGTCACCGATTCTGGAAAAATGCTATGAATACAGTGAGAGAGATGTTGCGCATACCCTGGTATGGAGGTAAACAATGCTGCATTCTCAGTTCCATGTGGTATGATGTAAACAGGTGCTCGAGAAATTAATGGTGAAATGCAAATGTGGAGTTTTTGCAGTGTCAATAGCATATGCACATTGCACATTAATGTGCTAAGCAAAGCAGGCCAGAGTGTACTGTGATATCAGGGGTGACTGTGCCTGCTTATATTGTACATAGATATCATCAAGTACTTTGCAAAGTATCATAATAGTGCAACCACAAAGTGTTTGCAAGGTACAAAGTTGTATCTGTTCATGCCAGTACACACTATCACACTATAAAGGTAAATTTTACCATATTAACCTTAAAAGCAAAACATCCAAGAAAAGCTGAACCTCATCACAAACATGTTTCTATATGGCCGTGCCGCAGGACAGATCTAAACAGGTCAGTATGTACCCGGGACAATCCTTTTACATATACAGCCTACAAACAAAAACAAGCATGTCATTGTTGAGCAGCCCATACAGCCTTTTGTAGGCAATACCAAATTGATAAACCTTCTAGCATAGCAAAATTGCCCCAAGGAAATCTAAAAGTGTTACTGCTCAATGCCAGGAGTCTAAACAAAAAACTCATCTCTCTACAAGCTCTCCTCCCCATGGAGAATTTAGACCACTGTGCGGTTACTGAGACGTTGTTTAAAGCAGTAGAGTACTGCAGCAGTGCAAGGCTTCAGTGCCATCCACACATTTAGATCAGCAACTGACTTTACAGATGGGACTAAAGGTGGAAGTGTCTTGATCTAATCAATAACAAGCGTATTTCTACATTTGTTAAAAAGAATGACGCACTGGAGTCCCTCTACATTGAGATTACCATAGACAAAGACTCATACCATATCCTTTCAAGCTGTTTAATTTCTCCAAATCTTTTAGATTTCTAATACCAGGACGGGGATGGACCCCATTCCTAAGTTAAAGTATGATTAAAGTTCATGAAATTAGTTTTGTTTCAGTCTTTAATGTCAGCCAGAAGTTATCTTCACAGCACCCACAATGTGCCCAGTAACAACTCCTGAAATTCAGATAGTTACCTGTATCAGTAACATATCTTAAAAAAATTGTAGATTGTTTTTTATAAGACTCTTTGCTCGTAATACTATTGGAACTGTCTGGGTATCTTTCCTCCACATTGCTCTTGTTTCTACCTGCAAATCCTGATATTTTAAGACTTTGTGTCTCTGTGTATGCAAGACACTATAGTCACTGGTTATAGCAATTTCAGTGATCAATGCTACTTTTGTCTTCATTTCATGGACCACAATATCTGGTTTTCTCACATATGTCTTTTGAACTGTTGGTAATGGATGATCCCATGTGATGTAGACTTCATAATTTTCTATGATGGTCTCTGGCTAATGTTCCCACTGTTTTTCAGTTACTTCAATATTATAATGTTTGCACAATCCACAGTGCAACAGTCTTGCCACATTATTATGCATTTCAGCATACAGTCCTTCTGCCATTAATATATCACAACCAGCAACAAGGTGTGTGACTGTTTCCACTTCTGTTTTACAAAACCTATATTTGTCTGTTTCTCCCACTTGTTCAATGGACTTTGTAAACCAATGTGTACGTAGTCCACTATCTTGGGCACAAATATTAACCTTTCATCTTTTGGTTTGAATTCACCTCTCTTTAACCATTCCTGCATTCGATCCTGATCAACATGAGGTTGTTCCGGAAGTTTTCTATACTTGCAATTATATTTATGCATTTTCCACATTTCTTGCCTTCTCATCCAATCCTTCACCTTATATTCTTTCTTTTGTTTTTTAGCACATTCAGTTGCTGCCTGAATTTTATCTACTTCTGGTTTGATTTCCATTCCTGCTTGATGCTGATACGCTTCTGCTAGACTAAGGGAAGTCATCTTAGATTTATTCTCCCCATGTTTCAAAACATTCGCTATGTTTGAGTCTTGTGAGATCAGCATATATGTATGCAGTCCCACGACTGCAGATCTATACATGTAATCAATTTCAAGGTGGCCCATACCTCCTTCAGAATGGGGAATATATAGTCTCGGTATGCACTAATTTTTATAAATCATTTAATGAGCATGAAGCATCCTTCTTGTTTTCCTGTCTAATCTAGCCAACACATTTTGGGGCCAGTCAATCATTTCAAAACTGTAAGTTAGGACAGGAAGAGCAAATTAGTATATAGCTTGAACTCTGTTCCTAGATGTCAACACAGTTTTCAGGATTAATTTAAGTCTTCTATAATATTCCTTACTGAGTTTAATTTGCATTTGTTCATGTTTTATTGTTGATCCCTCATCATTTCCCAAATATTTATACACTCCCTTTTGCTTGAGTTCTTTTATATCACATTCTTGTCCCAAATTGATGTTTTTTTTAGTGCTGTAGCTTTCCTGCTTTAAAGGTTGCTTGTGCACATTTAAGACCAAATGACATTCTTATATCATCTGAAAAGGTTTTAACTACTTGCAGTTGTGCTTTCAATTCCTCATCAGATGAGCTATACAGTTTTGAATTATTGACAAAGAGAATATGAGAAATCTTTACACCATGTTGCTTTCTGTGGAGCCAAATTATAGACAAGACCTAATCTGTTAAGCAGACAGCTTAATGGGTTAAGGGCAAGACAAAAGAGCAGCGGTGACAAAAGAGTCATCCTGGAATATCCCCTTTTGGATTTTTATCCCTGGAATAATAATAATTTGTCCTTTATCATGGCTTAACTGCAAAGTGGTTTGCCACTGTTTCATGGTCACTGTGATGTAGTTTATCAGTGCAGGGTGTATGTTATGCATTTTTAAGCACTCTTTTATCCATGAATGTGGGATACTGTCAAATGATTTTTTGTAGTCTATCCATACCATACTTAGATTCATCCCTTTTTTAGTGTTCTTTTGCAGCTTATGAAATGGATGTTCCTCAATAAGGCTTATGCTGCTTTTTTAATTTCTCCAAATCTTTTGGGTTTCTAATACCATGACAGGAATGGACCCCATTCCTAAGTCAAAGTACGATTAAAGTCTATGAAATTAGTATTGTTTCAATCTTTGATGTCAGCCAAAAGGGCTCTTCTCAGCACCAGCAATGTGCCCAATAATGACTCCTTCTTCAATTTATATGGGGTTACATGTATTAGTAATATATCTAAATATGATTGTAGATTCTTTTTTATAAGACCTGTTGCTCCTATTACTATTGGAACTGTCTGGGTATCTTTCTTCCACATTACTGTCTTTTCAGCTTGTAGATCCTGATATTTTATGACTTTGTGCCTCTCTGTACCCAAAACAATGTAGTCACTGGGTGTGGCGATTTCAGTGATCAATGCTACTGTTGTCTTCTTTTCATGGACCACTAAATCTGGTTTTCTAGCATCTATCTTTTGAACTGTTGGTATTGGGTGATCCCATGTGATGTAACCTTCATCATTTTCTATGATGCTTTGTGGCTCATGTTTCCAGTGTTTTTCAGTCACTTCATTAACATAATGTTTGCACAATCCCCAGTGCAACAGTCTTACCACATTATTATGCCTTTCAGTGTACTGTCCTTCTGTCATTAGTATGTCACAACCAGCAACAAAAAGGTGTGCAGCTGTTTCCAGTTCGGTTTTACAAAACCTACATTTGTCTGTTTCTCTCATGTTCAATGGATTTTGTAAACTGGTGTGTATCTAGCCCACTATCTCGGGCCACCAATATTAATCTTTCATCTGTTGGTTTGAACTCGCCTCTCCTTAACCATTCCTGCATTTGTTCCTGATCATCATGAGGGTCTTCCAGAAGTTTTCTATACTTGCAACTATATTTATGTATTTTCCACATTTCATGCCTTTTCATCTGATAATTTACCTTATATAGTTTCTTTTGTTTTTTGGCACATTCAGTTGCTGCCTGACTTTTATCTACTTCCGGTTTGATTTCCATTCCTGCTTGACGCCAATATGTTTCTGCTAGACTAAGAAGGGAAGTCATCTTAGATTTATTTTTCTCATGTTTCAAAACTTTCACTGCTTTTGGGTCTTGTGAGGTCAGCAGATATGTGTGGAGTCCCATGATTGCATATCTATACATGTAATCAATTTCAAGGAGGCCCATACCTCCTTCGGAATGGGGAATATATAGACTTGGTATACAATGGTTTTTATTAATCATTTGGTGAGCATGAAACATCCTTCTTGTTTTCCTATCTAATCTATCCAACACATTTTGAGGCAGGTCAATCATTCCAAAACTGTAAGTTAGGACAAGAAAAGCAAACTGATTTATAGCTTGGATTTTGTTCCTAGATGTCAACGCTGTTTTCAGGCTTAATTTAAGTCTTCTAAAGTATTCCTTACTAAGTTTTATTCACATTTGTTTATGTTTTATTGTTGATCCTTCATCATTTCCCAAGTATTTATACACTCCCTCTTGCTCAAGTTCTTTTATATCACATCATCCTTGCCCCAAACTGATGTTTTCCTGGTGCTGCAGTTTTTCTACTTTAAAGGTTTCTTTTGCACATTTATCATGACCAAATAACATTCTTATGTCATCTGAAAACGTTTTGACAACTTGCAGTTGTACTTTCAGTTCCTCATTTGATGACCTATACAGTTTTAAATTATCGACAAAGAGAAGATGAAAAGTCTTTATACATTGTTGTTTGGTTAGGAATCAAATTATAGCCATGACCTAAGCTGTTAAGTAGACAGTTTAATTGGTTAAGGGCAAAGCAGAGTAGCAGTGGTGACAAAGAGTCACCCTGGAATATCCCCCCTTGAATTTTTATCCCTGGGATAATAATTTGTCCTTTATTATGGATTAATTGCAAAGTGGTCTGCAACTGTTTCATGCTCACTGTAATATAGTCAATCACTGTAGGGTGTATCTTATACATTTTTAAGCACTCTTTTATCCATGAATGTGGGATACTATCAAATGTTTTTTTGTAGTCAATCCATGTCATATTTAGATTCTTCCCCTTTTTACAGTTCTTCACTACGACTTTATTTAACAACAAATGATCCTTTGTTCCATATGACTTTCTTTTATTGTCCTTTTGTTCTATTGCCATAATTGAGTTTTCTTCTAAATGACTGTAAACTCTGTTGACATCAGTTCCCGTGTATAGTTTATATGTTATCAGAAGGCAAGTTATTAGTCTATAACTTTTAGGGTAGCTTGCAGGTTCACTATTAAGCAGGAGCATTGTTTTCCCTGTTGTTAGCCAGGTTGGTGTCTGTTCACCGTGCACATATAAATAGCTCTTACTTATGGCTAAATCTTTGTGCAAAGATGTTAATACTTTTAACCAAAAGTTAGGTACTGCATCTGGGCCTGAGGTTTTCCTATTAGAGGCTTTTCTTAACTTTATTTCAATCCCTCTGGCTGTTATTTCATCCCATTTCATATCCTGTACCTTTAAACTTCTTATTCTTTCTTTTACTTCTTCTATCCATTTAGCATCTTTGTTATGTTCCACAGCATCTTCATAAATACTTCTCAAAAATGTATCTACTTCTTCTTTTTTTGGTGGTCTTTCAGTTCCTTTTACCTTGTTTCCCAATTGTCTATAAAACTTTTTTTGGGTCATCAATAAATTGCTTATTTTATACTTTTCCTTTACATTTATCTGCGTATGTTCTAAGTTTTTCTGCCTGTGCTGAGATTTTGATTTTTTTATTTGAGATAGTGCATGATAGATCCTGGTCTGTTCTAATAATGTGCATTGCTTTTATCACATCGATCTTTCTTAGTAATTTGTTCATCTGTTCCCTCTTCTGTAGTCTTCTAACTGTGACACATTATTTTAATTGCTTTATAGTTTTCTGTATTCAGTACTTCCATGATGAAATTAGATTTCTCCCCTTCCTTTCCCTCACTACCCTGTGTTCTTTTATCTGTTATTAATTTAGCTGCACAGTAATATATCCTGCTTACTTCTGTTATATCGCATGGATCTCTATGGACAGTCCTAATTACTCTGTTCATTTGTTTTATCAAACTTCTGACGTTTGGGTATTTATTGACTTTCTGTAATCTATTTCTTTCATTGATCTTAATATGTCTATCTCTAATAAATCAAGCAACTCTTCTCTTAGCTCATTTTCTTCTAAACTGAGGGCACATTTTTTATTTTCCATTTCCTGCGGGCATTCTATAGAGAGTTATATAACATTTTCCTGTGGCACATTCTCTTCAATTTCATCCTGTGCCATGCATTGCTCTGTCATTTGGAAACTCACTGGCCTATTACTTCTCAACATTGGTTGCATCAGAGTTGCCACAGTTTCCTGTTCCTTCTCTTTGCTGTCCAGCTTCTAGTGAACGTTTATACTGGTTTCCTGTGGAAGGCTCCAAAATATCTTCATATGGCATCTGAACAATTGCTTCCCATTCCACTGTTTTCCCCTTAATTTGGATGTTCATTGCTCTATCCTGTTGTGGTTCTTTCTGAATTCGATTTCTACAGTGACTCCTTCACTTCGCAGGTACTCCATAACCTCAGTTTCTATTTCTTTAACTTCTCCATTACTCATCTCCTTTTATACTTTTCCTCTTTGTCTTCTTATATTTTGTCTTGTAAAGTTTTCCATGTCTGGATTCCTTTGCCTGTATTTCTCTTCAAATATCTTTGGTGCTGCTCTTTTTGTATTGGTTAATTTTGATTTCTCCTTTGCATAAATATTACACCATATTAAATCTCTTTTTCTTTCCCACATCCATATTTCTTCTTCAGATATCTTCTGAACTTCCTGTTTCTCCTTACTTTGGGGACTCACTCTATCATGCTGTGATGCAACCTGTGTTAGACCTTTTACACCCAATCCTTCAATTCGCAGGCACTCCGTAACTTCAACTTCTATTTTTTTAACTTCTACTTTACTAATCTTCTTTTCTACATTCCCTCTTTGTCATATTAATTTTTTTTATTGTGAAATTTTCCATATCCGGATGCCTTTACCTGTATTTCTCTTTGAATATCTTTAGGGCTGCCTTCTTATATTGATTGATTTGGCTTTCTCCTTTGTATACATATTGCACCACATCAAATCTCTCTTTCTTTCTCATGTCCATATTTCTTTTTTATAATTTTCAAAAATTTCTAGGCTTTGTTGTTTATATTTTCACCCTTCCTCAGATGTTTTTTTTCCAAACAGACCAAAGTTTCTTGATCTATATACTGTTTTTCATAAATCTGTTGCATTAATGAAGACACATTTTCATTTGAAGCTTCTGACAGTTTTTCCTGTGGAAGCATCTTTCTTTCCTCTAATTTCTCTCTTAATCATTTTGTATATCTTGTGTCTGGGAATTCTGGGCTTTTTGCATAATAGTAACAATGCATAATTTCTTTCTTAAGCTCAATAGTCCACTTTATCATCTTTTTGGCTCTTCTTTAGCCCATCAGTTTTTGTGATTTTTTGGAATACTATTTCCTTGTACAATGAGGGGTGGGGGGGGGGTATTCTCCCTCTGGGTCTGGCCTGGCCCTATTGTAGGAATGTTTCCATATTTTGAGGATTCTACACTGTCATCTTTTCCAGTCCTGGCACCACCGTGCCTACCATTATTGGGCAGTTTTTTATCCTGGGTCTTGTGCACCCAGCTATCTTTTTAAAATGTTAACCTACTTCTGTCCATGATATATGTTATATAAATACAGTCTATATATTAGTGTCGTCTTGGTGAAATTTTGTGAAAAACAGGGTTCACCTTGCGAGGGTACTCACCAAGACTTGAGGATGAATTCAATTTCAGCAATAGTACCCTCCTTTACTTGTTGACTTATCATCTCTCCATTCAGACCCCTTAACCTGCTTGCTTGAATGATGAGATGATATGTGAGGTTACAAATAAGAGAAGCTCTGGACATTTTGCACCATTACTTAATGCTATGGTGCAGGAACAGCAAGTAATTGGCACTGCATGTGATTTGGCATCAGCTATGAGGACCGCACTGATTATGACATGCGGTGCAGTCAGCCTGAATATTAGGACCATCTTGAATAAGAACTGGCACAACTGCAGGCAGAAAGATCACTCTGCTACCCAGTAGGTGCTGCACTGATTATGGTATATAGGAAGGGCTGTACTTTGAAAAGTTGGCTTGAGACACCCCAAATGATCAGGTCATCCTTGACCGGAAAGGCACATTGTGGGAGATGCTTCACCATCAAAGTTAAGCTTTACCGGATGCAACTGACAGCTGATTGTGAGAGTAGAGCCTTTATTTATGTTGCATTATGTCAACAGCGCAACTATTTTTATATAGGGAAAATGGAAAGGAAAATTCATGAAACAATTTACAAGCATCTCCAGGGCCTCAGAATGCGTACAATGACCAATGCTCTTTGTAGGCGCACAAGTGACTAACCAGGACATACTTTCAAATTTTCTGTCTTGGAACAGATTAGAATAGATCTAAGGGGAGGTCCATGGAGGATCCACCTGGAGGTTAGAGAAATTCATTGGCAAGTGTATTGGAATGTGTACTGCTGGCCAGGTATCAACGAACAAGCCAGCATTGCACCTTTGTTAAAGTTAAAATCTTTGAAGAGGTGACGATACTTTGATGGGGTGCTGACATTAATGTTTTGTGGAAAGGAAGAACAGTAATATTTTAGCATACTCCACCTTACAGAAAATTTGTAATTTAATTTAATTCAAGTTAATTTATTTATTTTTTATTTTAATTTTATTTTCAGTTTATAATAGTAATAATTAGTTTCAAGTAATGTTGTTATGTGGGAGTGGCATTGCTAGGAGGCATGAATGGCTGTTATCCATCACTGGATTTTTTGAGGGGAGTTTAAGTGGAATTGGAAGCAAAGGTGAGTTTATCTGATGAAGTTTTATTCTTATTTAAGTTGAAAGCATTTATCGACCTACTGTTTTAAACTTGTGTTTGTTTTATTAAAATTCTGGTTTTCCATCTTTTGCCAGGTGTCTGTTTTTCACCAGTTTTTTTTGTTTTACATGTTCTTTAGGATTATTAATTTTAAAATAAAATAAATGTACCAGCAATGTTAGAGTTCTAAAAACTAGAACACAAATAACCCATACCTCATAAAGTACTGACTGCAAAGGAAAACAGTCCTTCAAAAACATAAAACAGAAGAAAAAAAAAACAACATCATCAAACATAATTTGTCTGAAGAGTCGTACTGTTAGGGAAAATTTTATTTTTTAAGAAGGTAATGCATAGGGTTGAGGTTAGGGACAGGTTTAGGGTTAGCACACATAAACAAGGTGGTGTACAGTAGCGAAGTTATACCTAAATTTGCAAACCAATGGAAAACAACTAATTGCTAGATGCAATTTTCATTCATCTTTAAGTTGGTTTTTAAATCAGAAAAAAACTCCTTCTTAAAGCCCTAGTAGCAGGGTTTTAGCAACTCTCTAATTAGATGGCTTCCATCTTCTAGAAACACTTTTTCATGTAGTGGAACACTCCCATTCAGGATCCCTTACGGATCAACTCTGGGATCCACTAGTATTTTCAAAATTTGTAAGCAACTTACTGATGGACCTACTCCCATATCAACTTCAGACTTTAACCAATTATATAATAATTCTGACCTTAAACCTTTCACTAATCACATAATAAGACAAATTGGAAAATAGAGTCAGTCTACTCTGCAACAGGCATCTGTCCCACAGATCACACATGAGTACTAAACACGTCCTCTACAATGTTATTCAGGACACAGAGGAAACTCTCTAGCATACAGACCTTCAACATATCCAATTGGTACAATGTTGCCTGTGGGTAACAAATAAAAACACTAAGGCCTAATTCTCAATCAAGTCATTTTCACACCACATGATCTTAACATAGTAAGCAAAACTTAATCATCTAAATCATTCTTCTGAATTCTCCCACCCGTTAACTTTTGAAGCCAGAAAGTAACTTGGCATCAAGATGCTGATTCCTAGATTTGAATATCGCTTACTATAATCAGCCTGCATTCAGCTACTAACACAGCCACTCTCCAAACTATTATTAACAGGATTTGGCATTCCATAATTCTCAGATAATAGGAAAGAGCTGAATTCCTTAAGATTGAAATGACTCTTTAACAGATACAGCTCTTCCAAGGCCTCTTTCCTATTATCAAATGATAATATATTTTCAGGCAAATCATCAAAAGTTTATGTCTAGGTTTAGTATGCCCTCCATATAAAAACTAGCTCAGTGGCATGAAACTGTTTCCCTGGAAATCTGAGATCTTTAATTATACAACAATCAAGAAAAAAATGCACTCTCCAATGAATAATACAAACATGCATGTTTTAAGGATACAGGATAGATATCCAGATGCTTAAGACACAGTTTTAATTAGGCCAGGTCTACTTTATTGTCCGTGATGCTAAAGAAGTTAACCCCTGATTTTTCACTGACCACAAGGTCATAGTTCCTGTAACCAAAAATGAATATTTTCTCTCCAGTTTCTGCTCATTACTAACAGCTTTATGTCCTTTACCTCTTCACAATCTCTTCTGCTCTCTAAACTCTTGCCTTCCTCCCTGTAGTATGCAGCATTTCATTGCAGTATTGTTTGTAAAGATATATTTGCTTCAGACTGTGAGGAGTTGAATGTATGATTGACTCTCTGCAAGCTATTATCCAGACTGGCTGGACACTCTGGTCTAAGAAAAGATATTCAACATGACATGTTTGTCCCTCAGGACAAGAGAAGTTACTCTTGGGTTCTATTGGGTTTATGTGCCCAAATCTAGTACAGCTTTATATTAGTAATATCACTTCATTTTTTGCCGTATACTTGTTCTGCTGGAGTTTGCTTGCTATTCCTGGTGCTATTTACAATTGCAGAATATTGTAAAACAAAAGAGATATTGGCTTAACTAACACACGCTTAAATGTGTACACATTTTAAGTCCCAGCAAATCACTTTATTTACGCTACGCTGCTGACTGCCTTTTTGATCTTCTATTCCAAACAGGTGCACTTTTAGTGCAGCTTCATTTTCATTATTCTGAAAAGAAAATACATGCATCGTTAGTTTTGTAGGACTGTCTCTGTCCACTGCTTTTTGATTACTCTATTTTGATCTCTAAGTAATTAAAACCACAATACTGGCTTTTCTTTTTTACATTTTATTTTTAACAACCAATGGACCTATTTGCATTGTAGTCACATATTTTCTGGAAGCTGCTTTATCCGTTGCTGATGCTGCACTGATTTCTAACATAGGTCTACTATCTGGTGTGTAGTAATTCAAAAGGTAACTGTAATGGCATTTTTCTCCCTGTCATGATTTCATAAAGGCTTATATACCTGTTTCTTTTACTCGTTGGGTGTTGCCCTTATGTCCATATCATTTGTCATGTCTGGCAAATCATTTCACATTTCCTTTTCAAGACATGCTTTTGCTGATGCTCTTTGAACGTACGATTCATTCACTCTACAATTCCATTTGACTGTGGGTGATAAGGCACATGAAATCTTTGCTGGATTCCTAACAGATTATACATTTGCTTAATTAGGTCACTAGCAAACTGCAGACCATTGTCCGATTCTATAATTCTTGGCCATCCTCAATGACAGAAAATATTTTTCCATAAAGCTTCTGCTATTGCCTTTGCTGTCATAGTTTTAGTAGGAATTGCCTCTACCCATTTTGAAAAGACATCCACTACTATTAGTAGGTATCTGGAACATCCCTTTACAAATTTGTTGGCAAAGGGACCTGCACCAAATGTATTTGAACTGCATGCCATGATCCATTTGCGCGGCTGGAAATCAATAGTAACTGGAGTGTTTTTTTTTTTTACTTTTTAGATTTTACCTGCAAACAGGTTAGACATTTTTCTACAATTAGCCTGTTAGATCTTTTTTTAAACTTGGATTCAAAGTATTTTTTACAACTGCCCATAGTTTATCAGCACCTAGATACCCCCAGATATTTGATGATTTAACGTGACCAATTGTTGTGCCAACTGAAATGGCACATATGGCAACTGCAATCCTTTAGAAGCAGTGTATGCATACTATTCCTTCAGTGGTACATTTATCCTGCATAGCATGCACTGATCAATTTCTTCTTTAAGCCCTTTTGTTTTTGAATATTTATAAGGTCTTCTTCAATTGACTCTTTGTCTAGCTGTTTTAGGGCACTGACTTCTGTATCAGTATATACGTACTCTGGAAGTTCTTTTCCACTCTGTGCTGCTTGTTTTGCTAATGTGTTAGCTAATGCATTTAACCTGAAAGTTTCTCTTGTTGGTTTCTGATGTGCTTTTACCCTGAAGGTACTGTATTACCCCTGCTGGTATGACATTGTTCTTACTTTATGTATGTCATTTAATACTTCAGCATGTCACAGTGGTTTGCCTGCACTGTCTACAGACCCTCGCCTTATCCAAGTGTCCATGTGCAGTCTTAAAGAACTTACTACATAGGCACTGTCTGAGAAAAGGTTAACAGGAATGTAATATTTAAGCACATACAATACTGCTTCTAATTCAGCTGTCTGAGCTGACATGTGTCCTGGTAACTTAATTCGTTCAGGAGACCTCAATGTGGGATTTTCCGGAACTATGGCAAATCCTGTCCAGTATTTACCTTTGTCCCAAAACTGTGCTCTGTCTACAAAGACAGATAGCTTAAAATGGTCAAAGTCAGATGCCAAAAATTGTACATCAGGTGTCATAAGTTTTTGTAAGCAGTTATATGTTTTTTTCATATTCCATGTGATTTGACAAATAATATTTGTCCCATCTGTATGGTGAGAGTTTTCATTCCAAAAAGTGCCATCCATTTTGCAAAGACTGCTTGACTAATACCATCTGTGATTTTATTCATTTCAAAATTGTCTATCAGTGCTTTTACTGCTTGGTTTGGAGTTTGTACTATTCTGATGGAAAATATGGTTAAATACTCAGTTTGCTTAATACCTCAGTTAATGGCTAATAATTATTATATGGATGGGTGGCAGCCCAGTTCCACTGGAGTCATTTTATGACTACAGAAGGTGACTGGATGTAATGTTTTTTCCATCCTGTTTTCACTACCATGTGGCCATTCCTGTAATAGCACAACAGGTAATGTTTTCTTTCCTGCTGCTGCTTGTAACTGGCAACTTTGGTCTGGATGCTATTAATTCTGTAGTTTGTGCTAATTTTACTTTCATTTGTGAAAATGCCTCATCCTCATGGTGTCCCCACTCTAAAAAGGTGGCGCTCTTCTGATCTTGTAACATTTTGTAAAGAGGAGCATCCACAGATTTATATTCCTCTATAAATTCCCTATTGTAATTCATTATTCCCATGAATGTATGTATATCTGCTATAGTCAATGGCTTTTCTATTTGTAAAATGCTTGCACACGCATTGGGCAAGGATACCTTCCTGATAGTACATAGAAACTTAACTTTTTGTGACATAAACTGAATTTTTTCACTTTTGACCTTAAACCCTGCCTGCTGCAGAGTATGAAAGACTTTTTAAGAAGCCATACGTGCTCTTCTACTGTTTTAGACAGAATTAGTATGTCATCAGTGTAATGTAACACTGAATCGTCTTTTTCCAGTTGTTGCAGAATGGAGTCTACCATCTGATGGAAAATAACAGGACTGTTTTGAAAGCCCTGAGGTAATCTTGTCATGACATACTGCTGATTTGTAAATGTAAAGGCAAATGATGGCCGGTCTCTTTTTCTGAGTGGTACTGCAAAAAAGCCATTTGCTAAATCTGTTACTGTAAACCACTTACTTTGTGGCTTAATGCATGCAGCCAGCTCTGGAATTCCAGGAATTAAATGTGCTGTAGGAGTTGTGTACTGATTTACTTTTCTTAGATCAATGACAAGATGGTAACTACCATCTTCCTTTTAACTGATCAGATACATGAATTTGTGGGACTGTTGCCTTTTTGTATGATTCCTTTCTTTTCCCAATCTTCAATCCATTTTCCATATGTTCTTCTGCCTCCCTAGGAATGGGATACTGTTTTTGAAATGGAGGTATGTAATTCTGATCATTGCCTACTCCCACTGGCGTTTCTAGCTTTCCACAGTCACTGGGTCCCTTGGACCACAGATTTGGAAATTGTTGTAAATGCTGCCACACATCCTCACTGTATGTATTTACATGTCCTGTAGGCTTGTCAGGTTTCTCAAGTAATGAGATTGCACAACCAACTGCACTTACCTCTCCCTCTCCTGTTTCCCTGGCTCCTATCCACAAAGTACTGTTAAGTAAATTGATTACTATACCCAAAGGTTCCAAAATGTCCATACCAATAATGTTAGTTGAGCAGAATGGATGCATTAAAAATGCACCTTTCCATGTCTGTCATTCTTGGTAAATGTTATGTTTACATCTTGGTTACTTACTCCATAGCATCCTGTGCTATTAAATGCAGAAATGCAAACCTTTTTTGTAGGATTTACAGGTAACTGTCTATCTGTGACAAATACTGCTGCTCCTGAGTCTAATAAGACATTTTGTCATAGTGACATATCTACCCAGATATCAATCAGTGGTCGTCCGTCTTGGCCCTTTTACTAGTCAGGAAAGATATCAGAGTTGGGGGGACACACCCCTATAGTAAGAGAATCCACTCACTTATTGTCAGTGGCACACTGCATACTTTTGTTTGTCATCCTCCTCTGCATCTGAGTGATCTACATATTTAGATTTTTCAATTTCATTATGTAACTGCCAGCTAGCTATTTCCTCTGTCTGCTATTCCAAGTATTTTGGCTTTACAGGCAAAGCTGCCTGAAAATCTATGGGGCATACTTCCCCTTTTCCTGTGCATTGATGACCCTTATAGCTGTCTTTACCAATATTGTAAGTCCTCCGTGTATTGACTTGTTTTTCTGACTTGTCTTGTGAATCCTTTGATTCTGTTTTTGGAAGCACACCCTATTCTTCCTTCTTTTTACACCAACTCTTGTAATGATCACAATCTTGCTTAACATGCCCTTTTTTTACAGAAAAAGCATGTTAGTGCCTTTTATTCATTACCTGTATTTGATTCCGGTGCTGGTGATAGAGAAGCAGGAGCTGGCGGTGCTGATGCAACTCTTTCTGCTGGTGGTTGGTTACACCACCATTGCCTTCCATTTTTTTTACTTCACTGATTACCTCAAATGGCTCCCCATTTCTCCTAGTGCAACGATATGGGGTGACTATAATGCCCCATCATCTGCCATAGTCCATCCCCTCATTAGTTTTTGTACCAGATCAGTGAGGGTATTTAAAGTTTCTTCATAAATGCATTCAATATCCCCTGGGACCCCTTTTACTTGTTCTAAAAAGCAATGTATTAACTGTTTTTGTATTTCTGGTTGTTGTATGTCCCTGTCTGACCTTTGATATATAATCTCAAATGCAAGTCTAAAGTGCTTAGCCTGTTCCATTAATTTGTCTGAGATGGTGATTTTGAAATTATCTAACAGCTTAGCTGTGAGAGGCTGCCCCTGTGTATATGCCATGAGAATGGCTGTAATATGTCCCAGTTTGCTATTTAACGGATAAGTGTCTTGCTTTAACTGAATGAAAGTTTTAAAACATTTGGAAATAAAAATCCAGAAACATCTGAGTAATGCATCTTTCCATACATCAGATCCTGCTGTGTATGCTACCCATTCTTCAAATGCAAGTGTGGTAAACGCTGTAACAATCTGGACTGTGTATACAGATCAGCTGTAGTTCCCTGTTCTTTGATTTGAACTGGCTTAATTTTTTTCAGTTCTTCTTTTAACTCTTCTGTTCTGACACTAGCTTGTATTAGTTTATCCTGAACCTCTCTGGCCAAATCCTTTTTGCTCTGTAACTGCTGCTTAAGATCTGAACTTTCTTTTTCTAATTCTTTACAGGCTGTCTGATACTTTTCAAGAGATTCTTCTTTTGATTGCAGGGCCCTTATGCCCTTACAAGCCTAGCCAATAATTCAGCCCATGTTCCAACAAGTCAGCACCCTATGCCACTGTCCAGCAAGGACACAGGTGGAATCCCAGGGGTGTATTTTCTGTTCCCTATCCAGTCATCCATGTTGTGCTTAAAAAGGGTTAATGAGGTACTCTGCTTTATGTGGAGAGGGAGTCTATTCCATAAAAGGGGAAGTCTCTGGGACACAAATCTGTCCCACCAACAAGTCTTATTGATGTCATAGCCCAAGTTGAGATCACACGTGCAGGTTACTCGAGTGGAGCTTGACTTCTGGATATGCAGCAGTCCCATCAGGGTGGGGTCTGAGATTGCTTTGTATGCGAGACAATGGTCACCTCTGAGGAGTTTGTAGGAGAATGAGTAGAGGGACAGGGCTTTTAGCCTATCTGTGGAGGGTAGATGTTTGATGCCCTGGATTATCTGGGTGTGGAACCTCTATGGTATCTCCAGCTGCTGCATGTGCTTTGTGAGGTACATGCCAAAAGGGGCATTGTACTCAATAATTCATCTTATAAGGGAAGAATAGAGGGATGTTATGACCACCTTGTCCCTGGATGAGATACCCTTACTAATGAGGTGGGTCATGTAGAAAGCTTTCCATACAACGGAGGCAATATGATGGTCAAAAGTCAGTTTTCTATCAACCTGGGTGCCCAAATCTCTCACGACTGATTGCATGCTTAGGACCTGATTATCAATGTGATCATTTGTGGGGACATCACTCTCCCCAAAAGGGATGAGGATGCATTTTTTGGCATTCAGTTTGAGGCCATGTTTCTGGCACCAGTCATTTGTTTGGGTGAGACCCTCTTGGAGGATGCCTACACCACTACAGGAATTAATGACAGCACCCAGCTTGCAGTAATCTGCAAACTTGGTCAGCCATAGCTGACTAGGTTTGGCCTGTACCTCCGAGAAATATATCCCAAACAGCAGAGACCCCAAGACTAATCCCTGGGGTACACCACTTGTTATGGGTCTACTACTTGAGGTGGCTTCCCCTATTTTGACTAGGTGGGTTCTATCAGTGAGCCAGTTTGCTACCCATCTGGTAACATATGGAATGATGCCTAGTTGAGAGAGCTTATCTATTATACCTAAGTGGGGAATAGTACTGAAGTCTTTGGCTAGGTCAAGGTAGGTGGTGTGCACTGTCTTCCCCTCATCTATAGCCTTGGTGACTGTCTCAAAGAAGTCAACCAAATTTAACAGGCATGACTTCCCCTTAACAAAACAAACCTGTGTGGGATCAAGTGTCTGGAGGTTGCCAATGTCCTTGTTAATGAGGTCCATGATAATCTGCTCCATGGCCTTGCAGATTAGGCTAGTTAGACTGATGGGTCTATAATTTCCTGGATCGGTGGATGCTCTACCTTTGTGCAAAGGGATGACTGTGGCTGCCTTCCACTCAGCTGGTATGAAGCCGGTACTCAGGCTTTGGTTGAATAGGGTGACTAATGGTGCTGCAAGTTCTTGCCTGAGTTCATGTAAGATGCAGCCTGGGATGTTATCAGGTCCCATGGAGGCTGTATATTTTGCCTTTGAGAAGGCAGTGATGACTTGCTCCCCAGAGTTAAGGGGAGAGGGCAGATACTATGGATGTCCGGGGGGGAAAGAGGAGTGAAATTTTCACTTAATCTTTCTGCCAGCAAGTTGGCTATATTGACAGCATTTGTGTATGTGGTGTCCTTGAACACCAGTTCTGAGCAGATCTGGGTGCCTCCCTTGAGACTGCAGACATATCTGAAGAAGGCCTTATGATTGTCTTTAGTAGATGTGGCCAGTTTGGACTCGAAGTTTGCTTTGGAGAATTTTACTAGTGCTCTTATTTGTTTCTTTAGGCTAAGGAGAGATTGCTTCCAATTAGGCGCCTGCTCCTTCTTGGACCTGGACAGCAATTGTTTCCTTTCATTATAGAGTTTATTTATTGTAGATGTCCACCAGACAGGTTTACTGTTCCTTGTGTAGGAGAATTTTTTTTCTGTCTGGTATTCTTGATTTCATGCAACTATTTAAATGCTCATATAGTACTTTCGTGTACATTTGGACATATGTGCCGGTTCCTATAGAGGGGGAGGGGGCTGTGAAGATGTTTATACCTTCCTTCAGGTGGTTGTAATCAGTTTAGGAGAAGTATTTTGTTTGACCCTAGCTGGGGTCGGGAGTTCGAGGGAGATGCTGATTTCAAAAGTGACTGCTTTGTGGTAGGATCTTACTAGGGGGTGATGACACTGTAGGGATGCTGCTGTGGTTACCCATGTTGGTTAATACCAAGTCCAAAATATTTTCACCTCTTGTGGAGGTGTCAACCAACTGGTCCAAGGCATTTGCATTAACAAAATCACAGAATCTGTGGGCATTTATGTTTTGCCATGAGTATTTCTTCCAGTCTATGGTTGATAGTTAAAGTCACCCTGAATCAGGACAAAGGGTTGAATCTTGATATATTCAAAGAGGTCCAGAAAGGTGGAGTGGGCATCTTGAGTCAAAGTTGGAGGCCTATAGCTAGCTATGATTTGAATAGGGGTCTTGTCAATTGTTAACTGCACCTGGAGTGTTTCCTTGTAAATCATATTGTTTGACCAGCCTAGAGATGTGTATGTATTTTATATATATTGCAACTCCACCACCTTTTGTTTTGCTGCCCACAGTTTGGTGTGAATGAATGATAGCTGGGGTGTTCTCCTCAGCTCTGAACCAGGTTTCTGTGACTGCACAAATGTGAGCTTCTTCCAGGGTCGTGAATGCTTGCAATGAGTGCAGTTTCATGTTTTGACTCTTAGCATTTAGCAGCATGACCTTTAATTTACATTTTGATGAAAATTGTCATGTTGGTAGTTTTGACCTCATGGCATTGCCTAAAAAAGGCACTATCATGGAGGCAAGAGCCTTTGCCAGGAGCCTGAAGCCCAAGGGAGGCAGATGCAGGTCATCGCTGGCAAAACATAGGGGTTTGGTAATCATGTCATCCCAGGCTGTCAGATACTGGATCCCCTTAAAATGACACCAGAAACTAAGCCAATTGTTAAAGACAATAATTTTCTGTTTGTATTGAGGCATCATTCTGGGTGATGGTTGATGCTGCTTAAGGCTAGGGACATACCTGCCTGGGACACATAATCAGTGAGCTCAATCATGTCTCTCTTCATATAGTCCAGGGAGGTACGTCTCAAGTCATTCACTCCAACATGCACTATGACAGAGTCATAACAGAACCTATTGAGGGACTTGAGTGCATTGATGATATGGCAGATTCTGGCACCGGACAAACAACTAACCATGATTTTCTCCTTATCCTGCCTGGTGAGGACCACATCTGTGTGTCTCACAATGGAGTCTCCTATGGCTAATATGGAGTGTGCAGTTATGCTGCAACACTGCCAAAGGAGTGTGCAGTAATGCTATAACACTGCCACAAGAGTGTGCAGTAATACCGTGACACTGCCACAGGAGTGTGCAGTAATGATGTAACACTGCCACAAGAGTGTGCAGTTATGCTGTGACACTGCCACAGGAGTGTGCAGTTATGTTGTGATACTGCTACAGGGGTGTACAGTTATATTGTGACACTCACATGAATGTGTAGTAATTCTGTGGCAAAGTCACAAGAATGTGAAGCAATGTGACACAATCATAGGAATGTATAATACTTTTGTTGCACAATCGAGGAGCCTATCACCTTAGACATAGGCCACATTATAGCACTGTGACTGGCAACTGTATGGTCAGGTGTGGCATCATGGATCATTAATAAGAACCAAGAAGGATATAGGAATATTAATGCTGTCAGACCAAAAACACTTTTAAATATAAACAGTGCTTCTTCGTAAACAAAATATATTCCTCTGATCATAGACAACTATAAAGATACTGTCTACCATTATCAAAGTCCCATGACAGATGAATCCCCATACCTGTCCCAAGTGAGCAGTAATGCATTTGACAGTCTGCAGATCAGAATTATATGAAGGTGGTCACCAATTCTGGAAAAATGCTATGAATACAGTGAGAGAGATGCTGCACACACCCTGGTATGGAGGTAAACAATGCTGCACACTCAGTTCCATGTGGTGTGATGTAAACAGGTGCTCGACAAATTAATGGTGAAATGCAAATGTGGAGTTTTTGCAGTGTCAATAGCATATGCACATTGCACATTAATGTGCTAAGCAAAGCAGGCCAGAGTGTACTGTGATATCAGGGGTGACTGTGCCTGCTTATATTGTACATAGATATCATCAAGCACTTTGCAAAGTATCATAATAGTGCAACCACAAAGTGTTTGCAAGGTACAAAGTTGTATCTGTTCATGCCAGTACACACTATCACACTATAAAGGTAAATTTTACCATATTAACCTTAAAAGCAAAACATCCAAGAAAAGCTGAACCTCATCACAAACATGTTTCTATATGGCGTGCGCGCCGAGGACAGATCTAAACAGGTCAGTATGTACCCGGGACAATCCTTTTACATATACAGCCTACAAACAAAAACAAGCATGTCATTGTTGAGCAGCCCATACAGCCATTTGTAGGCAATACCAAATTGATAAACCTTCTAGCATAGCAAAATCACCCCAAGGAAATCTAAAAGTGTTACTGCTCAATGCCAGGAGTCTAAACAAGAAACTCGTCTCTCTACAAGCTCTCCTCCCCATGGAGAATTTAGACCACTGTGCGGTTACTGAGACATTGTTTAAAGCAGTAGAGTACTGCAGCAGTGCAAGGCTTCAGTGCCATCCACACATTTAGATCAGCAACTGACTTTACAGATGGGACTAAAGGTGGAAGTGTCTTGATCTAATCAATAACAAGCCTATTTCTATGTTTGTTAAAAAGAATGACGCACTGGAGTCCCTCTACATTGAGATTACCATAGACAAAGACTCATACCATATCCTTTCAAGCTGTTTCATTTCTCGAAATCTTTTAGATTTCTAATACCAGGATGGGGATGGACCCCATTCCTAAGTTAAAGTATGATTAAAGTTCATGAAATTAGTTTTGTTTCAGTCTTTAATGTCAGCCAGAAGTTATCTTCACAGCACCCACAATGTGCCCAGTAACAACTCCTGAAATTCATAGAGAGTTACCTGTATCAGTAACATATCTTAAAGAAATTGTAGATTGTTTTTTATAAGACTCTTTGCTCGTAATACTATTGGAACTGTCTGGGTATCTTTCCTCCACATTGCTCTTGTTTCTACCTGCAAATCCTGATATTTTAAGACTTTGTGTCTATGTGTATGCAAGACAATATAGTCACTGGTTATAGTGATTTCAGTGATCAATGCTACTTTCGTCTTCTTTTCATGGACCACAATATCTGGTTTTCTCACATCTGTCTTTTGAACTGTTGGTAATGGATGATCCCATGTGATGTAGACTTCATAATTTTCTATGATGGTCTCTGGCTAATGTTCCCACTGTTTTTCAATTACTTCAGTATTATAATGTTTGCACAATCCACAGTGCAACAGTCTTGCCACATTATTATGCATTTCAGCATACAGTCCTTCTGCCATTAATATATCACAACCAGCAACAAGGTGTGTGACTGTTTCCACTTCTGTTTTACAAAACCTATATTTGTCTGTTTCTCCCACTTGTTCAATGGACTTTGTAAACCAATGTGTACGTAGTCCACTATCTTGGGCACAAATATTAACCTTTCATCTTTTGGTTTGAATTCACCTCCCTTTAACCATTCCTGCATTCGATCCTGATCAACATGAGGTTGTTCCGGAAGTTTTCTATACTTGCAATTATATTTATGCATTTTCCACATTTCTTGCCTTCTCATCCAATCCTTCACCTTATATTCTTTCTTTTGTTTTTTAGCACATTCAGTTGCTGCCTGATTTTTATCTACTTCTGGTTTGATTTCCATTCCTGCTTGATGCTGATACGCTTCTGCTAGACTAAGGGAAGTCATCTTAGATTTATTCTCCCCATGTTTCAAAACATTCGCTATGTTTGAGTCTTGTGAGATCAGCATATATGTATGCAGTCCCACGACTGCAGATATATACATGTAATCAATTTCAAGGTGGCCCATACCTCCTTCAGAATGGGGAATATATAGTCTCGGTATGCACTAATTTTTATAAATCATTTAATGAGCATGAAGCATCCTTCTTGTTTTCCTGTCTAATCTAGCCAACACATTTTGGGGCCAGTCAATCATTTCAAAACTGTAAGTTAGGACATGAAGAACAAATTAGTATATAGCTTGAACTCTGTTCCTAGATGACAACACAGTTTTCAGGATTAATTTAAGTCTTCTATAATATTCCTTACTGAGTTTAATTTGCATTTGTTCATGTTTTATTGTTGATCCCTCATCAGTTCCCAAATATTTATACACTCCCTTTTGCTCGAGTTCTTTTATATCACATTCTTGTCCCATATTGATGCTTTTTTTAGTGCTGTAGCTTTCCGACTTTAAAGGTTGCTTGTGCACATTTAAGACCAAATGACATTCTTATATCATCTGAAAAGGTTTTAACTACTTGCAGTTGTGCTTTCAATTCCTCATCAGATGAGCTATACAGTTTTGAATTATTGACAAAGAGAATATGAGAAATCTTTACACCATGTTGCTTTCTGTGGAGCCAAATGATAGACAAGACCTAATCTGTTAAGCAGACAGATTAATGGGTTAAGGGCAGGACAAAAGAGCAGCGGTGACAAGACAGTCACTCTGGAATATCCCCCTTTTGGATTTTTATCCCTGGAATAATAATAATTTGTCCTTTATCATGGCTTAACTGCAAAGTGGTTTGCCACTGTTTCATGGTCACTGTGATGTAGTTTATCAGTGCAGGGTGTATGTTATGCATTTTTAAGCACTCTTTTATCCATGAATGTGGGATACTGTCAAATGATTTTTTGTAGTCTATCCATACCATACTTAGATTCATCCCTTTTTTAGTGTTCTTTTGCAGCTTATGAAATGGATGTTCCTCAATAAGGCTTATGCTGCTTTTTTAATTTCTCCAAATCTTTTGGGTTTCTAATACCATGACAGGAATGGACCCCATTCCTAAGTCAAAGTACGATTAAAGTCTATGAAATTAGTATTGTTTCAATCTTTGATGTCAGCCAAAAGTGCTCTTCTCAGCACCAGCAATGTGCCCAATAATGACTCCTTCAATTTATATGGGGTTACATGTATTAGTAATATATCTAAATATGATTGTAGATTCTTTTTTATAAGACCTGTTGCTCCTATTACTATTGGAACTGTCTGGGTATCTTTCTTCCACATTACTGTCTTTTCAGCTTGTAGATCCTGATATTTTATGACTTTGTGTCTCTCTGTACCCAAAACACTGTAGTCACTGGGTGTGGCGATTTCAGTGATCAATGCTACTGTTGTCTTCTTTTCATGGACCACTAAATCTGGTTTTCTAGCATCTATCTTTTGAACTGTTGGTATTGGGTGATCCCATGTGATGTAAACTTCATCATTTTCTGTGATGCTTTGTGGCTCATGTTTCCAGTGTTTTTCAGTCACTTCATTAGCATAATGTTTGCACAATCCCTAGTGCAGCAGTCTTGCCACATTATTATGCCTTTTAGTATGCAGTCCTGCCATTAGTATGTCACAACCAGCAACAAAAAGGTGTGCAACTGTTTCCAGTTCAGTTTTACAAAACCTACATTTGTCTGTTTCTCCCATGTTCAATGGATTTTGTAAACTGGTGTGTATGTAGCCCACTATCTCGGGCCACCAATATTAATCTTTCATCTGTTGGTTTGAACTCGCCTCTCCTTAACCATTCCTGCATTTGTTCCTGATCATCATGAGGGTCTTCCAGAAGTTTTCTATACTTGCAACTATATTTATGTATTTTCCACATTTCATGCCTTTTCATCTGATAATTTACCTTATATAGTTTCTTTTGTTTTTTGGCACATCCAGTTGCTGCCTGACCTTTATCTACTTCCGGTTTGATTTCCATTCCTGCTTGGCGCCGATATGTTTCTGCTAGACTAAGAAGGGAAGTCATCTTAGATTTATTTTACTCATGTTTCAAAACTTTCACTGCTTTTGAGTCTTGTGAGGTCAGCAGATATGTGCGGAGTCCCATTATTGCATATCTATACATGTAATCAATTTCAAGGAGGCCCATACCTCCTTCGGAATGGGGAATATATAGACTTGGTATACAATGGTTTTTATTAATCATTTGGTGAGCATGAAACATCCTTCTTGTTTTCCTATCTAATCTATCCAACACATTTTGAGGCAGGTCAATCATTCCAAAATTGTAAGTTAGGACAAGAAAAGCAAACTGATTTATAGCTTGGATTTTGTTCCTAGATGTCAACGCTGTTTTCAGGCTTAATTTAAGTCTTCTAAAGTATTCCTTACTAAGTTTTATTCACATTTGTTTATGTTTGATTGTTGATCCTTCATCATTTCCCAAGTATTTATATACTCCCTCTTGCTCAAGTTCTTTTATATCACATCATCCTTGCCCCAAACTGATGTTTTCCTGGTGCTGCAGTTTTTCTACTTTAAAGGTTTCTTTTGCACATTTATCATGACCAAATAACATTCTTATGTCATCTGAAAACGTTTTGACAACTTGCAGTTGTACTTTCAGTTCCTCATTTGATGACCTATACAGTTTTAAATTATCGACAAAGAGAAGATGAAAAGTCTTTATACATTGTTGTTTTGTTAGGAATCAAATTATAGCCATGACCTAAGCTGTTAAGTAGACAGTTTAATTGGTTAAGGGCAAGGCAGAATAACAGTGCTGACAAAGAATCACCCTGGAATATCCCCCCTTGAATTTTCATCCCTGGGATAATAATTTGTCCTTTATTATGGATTAATTGCAAAGTGGTCTGCCACTGTTTCATGCTCACTGTAATATAGTTGATCACTGTAGGGTGTATCTTATACATTTTTAAGCACTCTTTTATCCATGAATGTGGGATACTATCAAATGTTTTTTTGTAGTCAATCCATGTCATATTTAGATTCTTCCCCTTTTTACAGTTCTTCACTATGACTTTATTTAACAACAAATGATCCTTTGTTCCATATGACTTTCTTTTATTGTCCTTTTGTACTATTGCCATAATTGAGTTTTCTTTTAAATGACTGTAAACTCTGTTGACATCAGTTCCCGTGTATAGTTTATATGTTATCAGAAGGCAAGTTATTAGTCTATAACTTTTAGGATAGCTTGCAGGTTCACTATTAAGCAGGAGCATTGTTTTCCCTGTTGTTAGCCAGGTTGGTGTCTGTTCACCGTGCACATATAAATAGCTCTTACTTATGGCTAAATCTTTGTGCAAAGATGTTAATACTTTTAACCAAAAGTTAGGTACTGCATCTGGGCCTGAGGTTTTCCTATTAGAGGCTTTTCTTAACTTTATTTCAATCCCTCTGGCTGTTATTTCATCCCATTTCATATCCTGTACCTTTAAACTTCTTATTCTTTCTTTTACTTCTTCTGTCCATTTAGCACCTTTGTTATGTTCCACAGCATCTTCATAAATACTTCTCAAAAATGCATCTACTTCTTTTTTTGGTGGTCTTTCAGTTCCTTTTACCTTGTTTCCCAATTGTCTATAAAACTTTTTTTTGGGTCATCAATAAAGTGCTTATTTTATACTTTTCCTTTATATTTATCTGCGTATGTTCTAAGTTTTTCTGCCTGTGCTGAGATTTTGAATTTGTTATTTGAGATAGTGCATGATAGATCCTGGTCTGTTCTAATACTGTGCATTGCTTTTATCACATCGATCTTTCTTAGTAATTTGTTGATCTGTTCCCTCTTCTGTAGTCTTCTAACTGTGACACATTATTTTAATTGCTTTATAGTTTTCTGTATTCAGTACTTCCATGATGAAATTAGATTTCTCCCCTTCCTTTCCATCACTACCCTGTGTTCTTTTATCTGTTATTAATTTAACTGCACAGTAATATATCCTGTTTACTTCTGTTATATCGCATGGATCTCTATGGACAGTCCTAATTACTCTGTTCATTTGTTTTATCAAACTTCTGACGTTTGGGTATTTATTGACTTTCTGTAATCTATTTCTTTCATTGATCTTAGTATGTCTATCTCTAATAAATCAAGCAACTCTTCTCTTAGCTCATTTTCTTCTAAACTGAGGGCACATTTTTTTATTTTCCATTTCCTGCGGGCATTCTATAGAGAGTTATATAACATTTTCCTGTGGCACATTCTCTTCAATTTCATCCTGTGCCATGCATTGCTCTGTCATTTGGAAACTCACTGGCCTATTACTTCTCAACATTGGTTGCATCAGAGTTGCCACAGTTTCCTGTTCCTTCTCTTTGCTGTCCAGCTTCTAGTGAATGTTTATACTGGTTTCCTGTGGAAGGCTCCAAATTATCTTCATATGGCATCTGACCAATTGCTTCCCATTCCACTGTTTTCCCCTTAATTTGGATGTTCATTGCTCTATCCTGTTGTGGTTCTTTCTGAATTAGATTTCTACAGTGAATCCTTCACTTTGCAGGTACTCCATAACCTCAGTTTCTATTTCTTTAACTTCTCCATTACTCATCTCCTTTTATACTTTTCCTCTTTGTCTTCTTATTTTTTGTCTTGTAAAGTTTTCCATGTCTGGATTCCTTTGCCTGTATTTCACTTCAAATATCTTTGGTGCTGCTCTTTTTGTATTGGTTAATTTTGATTTCTCCTTTGCATAAATATTAAACCATATTAAATCTCTTTTTCTTTCCCACGTCCATATTTCTTCTTCAGATATCTTCTGAACTTCCTGTTTCTCCTTACTTTGGGGACTCACTCTATCATGCTGTGATGCAATCTGTGTTAGACCTTTTACACCCAATCCTTCAATTTGCAGGCACTCCGTAACTTCAACTTCTATTTTTTTAACTTCTACTTTACTAATCTTCTTTTCTACATTCCCTCTTTGTGATATTAATTTTTTTTATTGTGAAATTTTCCATATCCGGATGCCTTTACCTGTATTTCTCTTTGAATATCTTTAGGGCTGCCTTCTTATATTGATTGATTTGGCTTTCTCCTTTGTATACATATTGCACCACATCAAATCTCTCTTTCTTTCTCATGTCCATATTTCTTTTTTATACTTTTCAAAAATTTCTAGGCTTTGTTGTTTATATTTTCACCCTTCCTCAGATGTTTTTTTTCCAAACAGACCAAAGTTTCTTGATCTATATACTGTTTTTCATAAATCTGTTGCATTAATGAAGACACATTTTCATTTGAAGCTTCTGACAGTTTTTCCTGTGGAAGCATTTTTCTTTCCTCTAATTTCTCTCTTAATCATTTTGTATATCTTGTGTCTGGAAATTCTGGGCTTTTTGCATAATAGTAACAATACATAATTTCTTTCTTATCCTCAATAGCCCACTTTATCATCTTTATAGCTCTTCTTTAGCCTATCAGTTTTTGTGTTTTTTTGGACTACTATTTCCTTCTACAATGAGGGGTGGGGGTATTCTCCCTCTGGGTCTGGCCTGGCCCTATTGTAGGAATGTTTCCATATTTTGAGGATTCTACACTGTCATCTTTTCCAGTCCTGGCACCACCGTGCCTACCATTATTGGGCAGTTTTTTATCCTGGGTCTTGTGCACCCAGCTATCTTTTTAAAATGTTAACCTACTTCTGTCCATGATATATGTTATATAAATACAGTCTATATATTAGTGTCATCTTGGTGAAATTTTGTGAAAACAGGGTTCACCTTGCGAGGGTACTCACCAAGACTTGAGGATGAATTCAATTTCAGCAATTGTACACTCCTTTACTTGCTGACTTATCATCTCTGCATTCGGACCCCTTAACCTGCTTGCTTGAATGATGAGATGATATGTGAGGTTACAAATAAGAAAAGCTCTGGACATTTTGCACCATTACTTAATGCTATGGTGCAGGAACAGCAAGTAATTGGCACTGCATGTGATTTGGGATCAGCTATGAGGACTGCACTGATTATGACATGCGGTGCAGACAGCCTGAATATTAGGACCATCTTGAATAAGAACTGGACACAACTGCAGGCAGAAAGATCACTCTGGGACCCAGTAGGTGCTGCACTGATTATGGTATATAGGAAGGGCTGTACTTTGAAAAGTTGGCTTGAGACACCCCAAATGATCAGGTCATCCTTGACCGGAAAGGCACATTGTGGGAGATGCTTCACCATTAAAGGTAAGCTTTACCAGATGCAACTGACAGCTGATTGTGAGAGTAGAGCCTTTATTTATGTTGCATTATGTCAACAGTGCAACTATTTTTATATATGGAAAATGGAAAGGAAAATTCATGAAACAATTTACAAGCATCTCCAGGGCCTCAGAGTGCATACAATGACCAATGCTCTTTGTAGGCGCACAAGTGACTAACCAGGGCATACTTTCAAATTTTCTGTCTTGGAACAGATTAGAATAGATCTAAGGAGAGGTCCATGGAGGATCCACCTGGAGGTTAGAGAAATTAATTGGCAAGTGTATTGGAATGTGTACTGCTGGCCAGGTATCAACGAACAAGCCAGCATTGCACCTTTGTTAAAGTTAAAATCTTTGAAGAGGTGACGATACTTTGATGGGGTGCTGACATTAATGTTTTGTGGAAAGGAAGAACAATAATATTTTAGCATACTCCACCTTACAGAAAATTCGTAATTTAATTTAATTCAAGTTAATTTATTTATTTTTTATTTTAATTTTATTTTCAGTTTATAATAGTAATAATTAGTTTCAAGTAATGTTGTTATGTGGGAGTGGCATTGCTAGGAGGCATGAATGGCTGTTATCCATCACTGGATTTTTTGAGGGGAGTTTAAGTGGAATTGGAAGCAAAGGTAAGTTTATCTGATGAAGTTTTAATCTTATTTAAGTTGAAAGCATTTATCAACCTACTGTTTTAAACTTGTGTTTGTTTTATTAAAATTCTGGTTTTCCATCTTTTGCCAGGTGTCTGTTTTTCACCAGTTTTTTTTTTTGTTTTACATGTTCTTTAGGATTATTAATTTTAAAATAAAATAAATGTACCAGCAATGTTAGAGTTCTAAAAACTAGAACACAAATAACCCATACCTCATAAAGTACTGACTGCAAAGGAAAACAGTCATTCAAAAACATAAAACAGAAGAAAAAAAAACATCATCAAACATAATTTGTCTGAAGAGTCGTACTGTTAGGGAAAGTTTTATTTTTTAAGAAGGTAATGCATAGGGTTGAGGTTAGGGACAGGTTTAGGGTTAGCACACATAAATAAGGTGGTGTACAGTAGCGAAGTTATACCTAAATTTGCAAACCAATGGAAAACAACTAATTGCTAGATGCAATTTTCATTAATCTTTAAGATGGTTTTTAAATCAGAAAAAAAAATCCTTCTTAAAGCCCTAGTAGCAGGGTTTTAGCAACTCTCTAATTAGATGGCTTCCATCTTCTAGAAACACTTTTTCATGTAGTGGAACACTCCCATTCAGGATCCCTTACGGATCAACTCTGGGATCCACTAGTATTTTCAAAATTTGTAAGCAGCTTACTGATGGACCTACTCCCATATCAACTTCAGACTTTAACCAATTATATAATAATTCTGACCTTAAACTTTTCACTAATCACATAATAAGACAAATTGGAAAATAGAGTCAGTCTACTCTGGAACAGGCATCTGTCCCACAGATCACACATGAGTACTAAACACGTCCTCTACAATGTTATTCAGGACACAGAGGAAACTCTCTAGCATACAGACCTTCAACATATCCAATTGGTACAATGTTGCCTGTGGGTAACAAATAAAAACACTAAGGCCTAATTCTCAATCAAGTCATTTTCACACCACATGATCTTAACATAGTAAGCAAAACTTAATCATCTAAATCATTCTTCTGAATTCTCCCACCCGTTAACTTTTGAAGCCAGAAAGTAACTTGGCATCAAGATGCTGATTCCTAGATTTGAATATCGCTTACTATAATCAGCCTGCATTCAGCTACTAACACAGCCACTCTCCAAACTATTATTAACAGGATTTGGCATTCCATAATTCTCAGATAATAGGAAAGAGCTGAATTCCTTAAGATTGAAATGACTCTTTAACAGATACAGCCCTTCCAAGGCCTCTTTCCTATTATCAAATGACAATATATTTTCAGGCAAATCATCAAAAGATTATGTCTAGCTTTAGTATGCCCTCCATATAAAAAATAGCTCAGTGGCATGAAACTGTTTCCCTGGAAATCTGAGATCTTTAATTATACAACAATCAAGAAAAAAATGCACTCTCCAAAGAATAATACAAACATGCATGTTTTAAGGATACAGGATAGATATCCAGATGCTTAAGACACAGTTTTAATTAGGCCAGGTCTACTTTATTGTCCGTGATGCTAAAGGAGTTAACCCCTGATTTTTCACTGACCACAAGGTCATAGTTACTGTAATCAAAAATGAATATTTTCTCTCCAGTTTCTGCTCATTACTAACAGCTTTATGTCCTTTCCCTCTTCACAATCTCTTCTGCTCTCTAAACTCTTGCCTTCCTCCCTCCTGAAGCATTTCTCCTTCTTTCAGCCTCAACATTCTCTCTCTATATATATCTTTCCTCAGCTGAAACCTAATACAGCACTCCAGAAATGCAATTCACAGAGCTGTAGAAATAACTACACATAAATTCACTATGCTTCCACCTTTTATGTGTTTTAGGTATTATGTTTCTGCAAAGGCACATTGTGTAATGTAACTGACACTGATACTGTAATATGTAACAGATGTTTATTTCCTCATTTCTATACTGTCAGCTTATCAAATGCTAATATGTTTTCTGGCTGTCAAATTTTGCATATTTTGCCTATATGTCACTTTTTTTGTTAATAAATGCTAGTATTTTCTATATATGCATGCTTGTAACTGCTTAATGCATTGGCCAGGGCTAAAAAGGGAATATAAATACTTTATTAAGAGAGATCTATAGATATCTATATTTATTTGATCTCTCTCTTTCTCTAAAGATATTCATATTTATTTTCTATTTCATGACAGGTAGGTGGACTGTTCTATTGACCTTTTTAGTATTACAGTTAACAGTAAATAACGCAAGAGAGTAGTGACAAGAAGAGAGCACAGAATTAATATTTATATAGACATACGTTACAGATGACTTGTATTTTGGGTCTAGAGTACTACTTTGATTGCACTTTCTCTGATGGCTTGCAATCAGATGGCTTGCATTTTGGATCCAGAATCCACTTTGATGTAAAAAGGCCAGGTTGCTAACTGTGACCTTGCGAATAAGAAAAAACTTGATTTACTTTGAATATATAAAATTCCCTTACACAGGAAACTGCAAAATCTTAGTATATTTCAAGTCACATAGATCTGGGAGCTCAGGAGGATTAGTCACCCACCAGAAAAAATGTTTTTAGTGGAGATTAGTTTTGTCCACTCAAGCAGATGCTGTCAGGTCAGTGTCACGATTCTTCATATGTCTACACACTATGCACAACATCAGGAAAGTGTTATGATTCCTAATATGTCTACACACTATTGACAACATCAGGGAAGTGTTATGATACCTTATATGTCTACACACTATACACAACATCAGGGAAGTGTTATGATACCTAGTATGTCTACACACTATGCACAACATCAGGAAAGTGTTAAGATACCTTATATGTCTACACACAATTCACAACATCAGGGAAGTGCTATGATTACTAATATGTTTAAATACCATGTGTGCTATCAAGGAAGTGTCATGATTCTTCATTTGTCTGTACACTGTGTGCACCATCAGAGAAGTGTTATGATACCTTATATGTCTACACACTATTCACAACATCAGGGAAGTGTTATGATTCCTTATATGTCTACACACTATGCACAACATCAGGGAAGTGTTATGATACCTTATATGTCTGCACACTATGCACAACATCAGGGAAGTGTTATGATACCTTATATGTCTGCACACTATGCACAACATCAGGGAAGTGTTATGATACCTTATATGTCTGCACACTATGCACAACATCAGGGAAGTGTTATGATTCCTTATATGTCTGCACACTATGCACAACATCAGGGAAGTGTTATGATACCTTATATGTCTGCACACTATGCACAACATCAGGGAAGTGTTATGATACCTTATATGTCTGCACACTATGCACAACATCAGGGAAGTGTTATGATTCCTTATATGTCTGCACACTATGCACAACATCAGGGAAGTGTTATGATTCCTTATATGTCTGCACACTATGCACAACATCAGGGAAGTGTTATGATACCTTATATGTCTGCACACTATGCACAACATCAGGGAAGTGTTATGATACCTTATATGTCTGCACACTATGCACAACATCAGGGAAGTGTTATGATTCCTTATATGTCTGCACACTATGCACAACATCAGGGAAGTGTTATGATACCTTATATGTCTGCACACTATGCACAACATCAGGGAAGTGTTATGATACCTTATATGTCTGCACACTATGCACAACATCAGGGAAGTGTTATGATTCCTTATATGTCTGCACACTATGCACAACATCAGGGAAGTGTTATGATACCTTATATGTCTGCACACTATGCACAACATCAGGAAGTGTTATGATACCTTATATGTCTGCACACTATGCACAACATCAGGGAAGTGTTATGATACCTTATATGTCTGCACACTATGCACAACATCAGGGAAGTGTTATGATACCTTATATGTCTGCACACTATGCACAACATCAGGGAAGTGTTATGATACCTTATATGTCTGCACACTATGCACAACATCAGGGAAGTGTTATGATTCCTTATATGTCTGCACACTATGCACAACATCAGGGAAGTGTTATGATTCCTTATATGTCTGCACACTATGCACAACATCAGGGAAGTGTTATGATACCTTATATGTCTGCACACTATGCAGCATCAGGGAAGTGTTATGATTCCTTATATGTCTGCACACTATGCACAACATCAGGGAAGTGTTATGATACCTTATATGTCTGCACACTATGCACAACATCAGGGAAGTGTTATGATTCCTTATATGTCTGCACACTATGCACAACATCAGGGAAGTGTTATGATACCTTATATGTCTGCACACTATGCACAACATCAGGGAAGTGTTATGATTCCTTATATGTCTGCACACTATGCACAACATCAGGGAAGTGTTATGATACCTTATATGTCTGCACACTATGCACAACATCAGGGAAGTGTTATGATACCTTATATGTCTGCACACTATGCACAACATCAGGAAGTGTTATGATACCTTATATGTCTGCACACTATGCACAACATCAGGGAAGTGTTATGATACCTTATATGTCTGCACACTATGCACAACATCAGGGAAGTGTTATGATACCTTATATGTCTGCACACTATGCACAACATCAGGGAAGTGTTATGATTCCTTATATGTCTGCACACTATGCACAACATCAGGGAAGTGTTATGATACCTTATATGTCTGCACACTATGCACAACATCAGGGAAGTGTTATGATTCCTTATATGTCTGCACACTATGCAGCATCAGGGAAGTGTTATGATACCTTATATGTCTGCACACTATGCACAACATCAGGGAAGTGTTATGATTCCTTATATGTCTGCACACTATGCACAACATCAGGGAAGTGTTATGATTCCTTATATGTCTGCACACTATGCACAACATCAGGGAAGTGTTATGATACCTTATATGTCTGCACACTATGCACAACATCAGGGAAGTGTTATGATTCCTTATATGTCTGCACACTATGCACAACATCAGGGAAGTGTTATGATTCCTTATATGTCTGCACACTATGCACAACATCAGGGAAGTGTTATGATTCCTTATATGTCTGCACACTATGCACAACATCAGGGAAGTGTTATGATTCCTTATATGTCTGCACACTATGCACAACATCAGGGAAGTGTTATGATTCCTTATATGTCTGCACACTATGCACAACATCAGGGAAGTGTTATGATTCCTTATATGTCTGCACACTATGCACAACATCAGGGAAGTGTTATGATACCTTATATGTCTGCACACTATGCACAACATCAGGGAAGTGTTATGATTCCTTATATGTCTGCACACTATGCAGCATCAGGGAAGTGTTATGATACCTTATATGTCTGCACACTATGCACAACATCAGGAAGTGTTATGATACCTTATATGTCTGCACACTATGCACAACATCAGGGAAGTGTTATGATTCCTTATATGTCTGCACACTATGCACAACATCAGGGAAGTGTTATGATTCCTTATATGTCTGCACACTATGCACAACATCAGGGAAGTGTTATGATTCCTTATATGTCTGCACACTATGCACAACATCAGGGAAGTGTTATGATACCTTATATGTCTGCACACTATGCACAACATCAGGGAAGTGTTATGATACCTTATATGTCTGCACACTATGCACAACATCAGGGAAGTGTTATGATTCCTTATATGTCTGCACACTATGCACAACATCAGGGAAGTGTTATGATACCTTATATGTCTGCACACTATGCACAACATCAGGGAAGTGTTATGATTCCTTATATGTCTGCACACTATGCACAACATCAGGGAAGTGTTATGATTCCTTATATGTCTGCACACTATGCACAACATCAGGGAAGTGTTATGATACCTTATATGTCTGCACACTATGCACAACATCAGGGAAGTGTTATGATTCCTTATATGTCTGCACACTATGCACAACATCAGGGAAGTGTTATGATTCCTTATATGTCTGCACACTATGCACAACATCAGGGAAGTGTTATGATACCTTATATGTCTGCACACTATGCACAACATCAGGGAAGTGTTATGATTCCTTATATGTCTGCACACTATGCACAACATCAGGGAAGTGTTATGATACCTTATATGTCTGCACACTATGCACAACATCAGGGAAGTGTTATGATACCTTATATGTCTGCACACTATGCACAACATCAGGGAAGTGTTATGATTCCTTATATGTCTGCACACTATGCACAACATCAGGGAAGTGTTATGATACCTTATATGTCTGCACACTATGCACAACATCAGGGAAGTGTTATGATACCTTATATGTCTGCACACTATGCACAACATCAGGGAAGTGTTATGATACCTTATATGTCTGCACACTATGCACAACATCAGGGAAGTGTTATGATACCTTATATGTCTGCACACTATGCACAACATCAGGGAAGTGTTATGATTCCTTATATGTCTGCACACTATGCACAACATCAGGGAAGTGTTATGATTCCTTATATGTCTGCACACTATGCACAACATCAGGGAAGTGTTATGATACCTTATATGTCTGCACACTATGCACAACATCAGGGAAGTGTTATGATACCTTATATGTCTGCACACTATGCACAACATCAGGAAGTGTTATGATACCTTATATGTCTGCACACTATGCACAACATCAGGGAAGTGTTATGATACCTTATATGTCTGCACACTATGCACAACATCAGGGAAGTGTTATGATACCTTATATGTCTGCACACTATGCACAACATCAGGGAAGTGTTATGATTCCTTATATGTCTGCACACTATGCACAACATCAGGGAAGTGTTATGATTCCTTATATGTCTGCACACTATGCACAACATCAGGGAAGTGTTATGATACCTTATATGTCTGCACACTATGCAGCATCAGGGAAGTGTTATGACTCCTTATATGTCTACATACTATGCAGCATCAGGAAGTGTTATGATACCTTATATGTCTGCACACTATGCACAACATCAGGGAAGTGTTATGATAC